>NW_024608728.1:70000-77114 GCF_018296145.1 Oncorhynchus tshawytscha | reverse complement strand
TGGGTAGAGGAGAGGAGGTGGGGAGGGAGGGGAGGAGAGTAGAGGTGGGGAGAGGAGAGGAGGTGGGTAGAGGAGAGGAGGTGGGGAGGAGAAGGAGAGTAGAGGTGGGGAGAGGAGAGGAGAAGAGGTGGAGAGGGGAAGGAGAGGTGGGGAGAGGAGAAGATGAGAGGAGAGGAGAGGAGAGGAGGAGGGGAGGGGAGAGGAGGTGGGGAGGGGAGGGGAAGGAGAGGAGAGGAGAAGAGGTGGGAAGGGGAAGGAGAGAAGAGGTTGGGAGGGGATGGAGAAGAGGTGGAGAGGAGAGGTGGGGAGAGGAGAGGAGAAGAGAAGAGGGAGGAAGGCGAGGGGAAGGAGAGGGAGAGGTGGTGAGAGGAGAAGAGGTGGGGAGGGGAGGGGAAGGAGAGGAGAAGTGGGGAGAGGAGAGGAGAAGAGGTTTGGAGGGAAGGAGAGGAGAGGTGGGGAGAGGAGATGAGGTGGGGGAGAGGAGAGGAGCTCAGAAACTTTTACAACAGACAGGGTGCTCAACAACAGATCTCTCTCTCTCTCTCTCTCTCTCTCTCTCTCTCGCTCTCGTTCTGTCTCTCCGTCTATCTGAAAACAATGAGGACCACTTAAGCCTGGGGACTCGATGGTCTGCTTTGTGTTGTTTTGTTCCTGTTACTGTGGCAATGACATTGATTAACACTTCAGCAGTTGAGGTAAATTAATGAAGTAAAGCTACCATAAACAGCTACTTAGTACTGCGATGCATCAGCAGCTGATGTGCAGGTGTTATTGTGTGTGTGTGTGTGTGTGTGTGTGTGTGTGTGGGTTGGTGGGTAAGCAGGTGGGTGTGTGTGTGTGTGTGTGTGTGTGTGTGTGTGTGTGTGTGTGTGTGTGTGTGTAAGCAGGTGGGTGTGTGTGTGTGTGTGTGTGTGTGTGTGTGTGTGTGTGTGTGTGTGTGTGTGTGTGTGTGTGTGTGTGTGTGTGTGTGTGTGTGTGTGTGTGTGTGTGTGTGTGTGTGTGTGTGTGTGTGTGTGTGTGTGTGTGTATGTGTGTGGGGGTGTGTGTGCAGTTGTTATAGCCGCGTGTTCAACCTGAAAACAACACAGAATAACTGCTCGACGGCTGGCTGACTGGTGGGCGGTTGTTGACTACCTACCTCCCCTGACACTTAAGACCATAATAGACCAATAGCCTTTAAACTGACAGGTTTTTTAGAGCCCAGTTCATTGAACTTATCAGGCTGTAAGTGAATCTACAGCAGAGATTTAAAGCTGCACGAACTAATAATGTCTCAGTACTGAGTCCCACAGCCTTCTTTTTCTGTCGTGTCAAACCACCGTGTTGTAAAGCGATGTCTGCTGTTCATCACCAATCTCTTAATGCCAGCCCAAGGCTGAGACCCTGAAGGAAAGACACCAGACACATGTTCTCCTCTCTTTTAGAAAAATCACCATTTCACCTTTGATGGGGTCTGACTGAATGTTTATTTCACCTTTATTTCACCTTTATTTCACCTTTATTTAACTAGGCGGTCACTACTGAGTGGTACATACGGGCCATTGACGAGACGAGATTGTGTGTCCCAAATGGCCCCTATTCCCTACATATTATGTTATATATATTATATACTCTACTACATATTATATTATATATATTACTACATATTGCTCTACTTTTGACCCTTTGGGACTGGGCCATAACCTCCCATTAGGGAACCTCACGCTACCTCACGCCACCTCACGCCGCCTCACGCCGCCTCACGCCACCTCACGCCACCTCACGCCGCCTCATGCCGCCTCACGCCACCTCACGCCGCCTCATGCTGCCTCACGCCACCTCACGCCACCTCACCCTGCCTCACGCCACCTTTCACGCCACCTCACGCTGCCTCACGTCACGCCTCACGCCAACTCATGCTGCCCCCGCCTCACGCCACCTCACGCCGCCCCTGCCTCACACCGCCTCATGCCACCTCACGCCGCCTCACCCCCGCCTCACGCCACCACGCACCACGCCGCCCCTGCCTCACGCCGCTCACGTCACCTCATGCTGCCCCGCCTCACGCCACCTCACACCGCCCTGCCTCACGCCGCCTCACGCCACCTCACCCCGCCTCACGCCACCACGCCACCTCACGCCGCTCACGCCGCCTCACGCCACCTCACCCCGCCTCACGCCACCTCACGCCGCCTGCCTCACGCCGCAGCACGCCACCACGCGCCTCACCCCGCCTCACCACGCCTCACGCCACCTCACGCCGCCTCACCCCGCCTCACGCCACCTCACGCCGCCTCACGCCGCCTCACGCCACCTCACACCGCCCTGCCTCACGACGCCTCACCCCGCCTCACGCCGCCTCACGACCTTACGCCGCCTCACCCGGCCTCACGCCACCACAACCCGCATCACGCCACCACAACCCCGCATCACGCCACCTCACGCCGCCTCACGCCGCTTCACGCCGCCCGCCTCACGCTGCCTCACGCCGCCTCACGCCGCCTCACGCCACCTCACCCGCCTCACGCCACCTCACGCCGCCTCACGCCGCCTCACGCGCCTCACGCCACCACACCCCGCCTCACGCCACCTCACGCCGCCTCACGCCGCCTCACGCCGCTTCACGTCGCCCGCCTCACGCTGCCTCACGCCGCCTCACGCGCCTCACGCCGCCTCATCCCGCCTCATCCCGCCTCACGCCACCTCACCCCGCCTCACGCCACCTCACGCCGCCCCTGCCTCACGCCGCCTCACGCCACCTCACGCCGCCTCACCCCGCCTCACGCCATCTCACGCCGCCCCTGCCTCACGCCACCTCATGCCGCCCCTGCCTCACGCCGCCTCACGCCACCTCACGCCGCCTCACCTCCCGCCTCACGCCACCTCACGCCGCCTCACGCCGCCTCACGCCGCCTCACGCCGCCTGCCTCACGCCACCTGACGCCGCCTCACGCCACCTCACGCCGCCTCACGCTGCCCCGCCTCACGCTGCCTCACGCCGCCTCACGCCACCTCACACCACCCCGCCTCACGCCGCCTCACTCCGCCTCATGCCACCTCATGCCGCCCCCACCTCACGCTGCCTCTCGCCACCTCACTCCGCCCGCCTCACGCCACCTCACGCCGCCCACCTCACACCGCCCCCACCTCACGCCGCCTCACGCCGCCTCACTCCGCCTCATGCCACCTCACGCCGCCCCACCTCACGCTGCCTCTCGCCACCTCACTCCGCCCGCCTCACGCCACCTCACGCCGCCCCACCTCACGCCGCCTCACACCGCCTCACGCCGGGACAGGAGACGCTGATCAAAGGTAGAACACACTGGGGAAACAAAAGGGGGAGGGACAAAATGTCTGAGCTTTTCTTCCCAGAAATAAAAAATAAATCTGTAAAGTAGCAGGATGTAATTACAGCCAGGGATTAAACAACGGGGGGGAAAACAAGATGGAGGATGATGATGGAGGTGTAGAATAAAGACTCTCAGATGGGCGAAGACTTAGGGTTCTAATTGGGTCCTATTGTTGTGGGACACGCTGGTTAAAACCAGGCAATCAGATACCCCGTAGGGAGATTGACCTGGTACCCTAAACCCCGACCAGCAACCCTCAGAGAGACTGACATAGTGCTAGCCCCGGTCAGCAACCCTCACATAGACTGGCGTAGTGCTAGCCCCGGCAAGCAACCCTCACAGAGACTGACATAATGCTAACCCTGTTGCTACTTTGTGCTAGCCTTGGCCAGCACCCTTCACAGAGACTGACATAGTGCTAGCCCCGGCCAGCAACCCTCACAGAGACTGACATAATGCTAACCCTGTTGCTACTTTGTGCTAGCCTTGGCCAGCACCCTTCACAGAGACTGACATAGTGCTAGCCCCGGCCAGCAACCCTCACAGAGACTGACATAATGCTAACCCTGTTGCTACTTTGTGCTAGCCTTGGCCAGCACCCTTCACAGAGACTGACATAGTGCTAGCCCCGGCCAGCAACCCTCACAGAGACTGGCGTAGTGCTAGCCCCGGCCAGCAATCCTCACAGAGACTGACTTAATGCTAACCCTGTAGCTACTTCGTGCTAGCTCCGGCCAGTAACCCTCAAAGAGACTGACATAATGCTAACCCTGCTGCTACTTAGTGCTAGCCCTGGCCAGTAACCCTCAGAGAGACTGACATAATGCTAGCCCAGGCCAGTAACCCTCAGAGAGACTGACATAATGCTAACCCTGCTGCTACTTAGTGCTAGCCCTGGCCAGTAACCCTCAGAGAGACTGACATAATGCTAGCCCAGGCCAGTAACCCTCAGAGAGACTGACATAGTGCTAGCCCTGGCCAGTAACCCTCAAAGAGACTGACATAATGCTAACCCTGCTGCTACTTAGTGCTAGCCCTGGCCAGTAACCCTCAAAGAGACTGACATAGTGCTAGCCCTGGCCAGTAACCCTCAGAGAGACTGACATAATGCTAACCCTGCTGCTACTTCGTGCTAGCTCCGGCCAGTAACCCTCAGAGAGACTGACATAATGCTAACCCTGCTGCTACTTAGTGCTAGCCCTGGCCAGTAACCCTCAAAGAGACTGACATAGTGCTAGCCCTGGCCAGTAACCCTCAGAGAGACTGACATAATGCTAACCCTGCTGCTACTTAGTGCTAGCTCCGGCTAGTAACCCTCAGAGAGACTGACATAATGCTGGCCCTGGCCAGTAACCCTCAAAGAGACTGACATAGTGCTAGCTCCGGCCAGTAACCCTCAGAGAGACTGACATAGTGCTAGCCCCGGCCAGTGGTGTAAAGTACTGAAGTACAAATACTACTTAAGTCGTTTTTGGGGGTTTCTGTACTTTACTTTACTATTTACATTTTTGACAACTTTTACTTTTACTTCACTACATTTCTAAAGAAAATACTGTACTTTTTACTCCTTACATTTTCCCTGATACCCAAAAGTACTCGTTACATTTTCAATGCTTTGCAGGACAGGAATATGGTCCCATTCACACACTTATCAACATAACCTCCCTGGTCATTCCTACTGCCTCTGATCTGGAGGACTCACTAAACAGAGAACATCCCTGGTCATCCCTACTGCCTCTGATCTGGAGGACTCACTAAACAGAGAACATCCCTGGTCATCCCTACTGCCTCTGATCTGGAGGACTCACTAAACAGAGAACATCCCTGGTCATCCCTACTGCCTCTGATCTGGCAGACTCACGAAACACAAATGCTTTGTTTGTAAATGATGTCTTAGTGTGGCCCCTGACTATGCATAGATGTTTTTAAACAACAAAACTGTAAACTTCTGGTTAGTATAAGGAATGTGAAATGATGTATACTTTTACTTTAGATACTTAAGTATATCTAAAAACCAAATACTTTTATACATTTACTCAAGTAGTATTTTACTGGGTGACTTTCACTTTTACTTGAGTCATTTTCTTTTTAAGGTATCTTTACTTTTGGGTACTTTTCCCACCGCTGGCTCCGACCAGCAACCATCAGAGAAACGATCCCCTTTGCTGAGACCTGCGGTGTTTCTCTGAGACCTTCGGTGTTTCTCTGAGGGTTGCTGGTCGATGAGAGACCCATGGTGTTTCTCTGAGAGTTGCTGGTCGGAGAGAGACCTGTGGTGTTTCTCTGAGACCTGTGGTGTTTCTCTGAGACCTGCGGTGTTTCTCTGAGACCTTCGGTGTTTCTCTGAGAGTTGCTGGTCGGAGAGAGACCTGTGGTGTTTCTCTGAGACCTGTGGTGTTTCTCTGAAACCTGCGGTGTTTCTCTGAGACCTGTGGTGTTTCTCTGAGACCTGTGGTGTTTCTCTGAGAGTTGCTGGTCGGAGAGAGACCTGTGGTGTTTCTCTGAGACCTGTGGTGTTTCTCTGAGACCTGTGGTGTTTCTCTGAGACCTGTGGTGTTTCTCTGAGGGTTGCTGGGAGGGTTGCTGCCACTAGGCTACCTGCCACTAGGCTACCTGCTGGTTACTGGCCCAGCTCTCTAACCACTAGGCTACGTGCCACTAGGCTACCTGCCACTAGGCTACCTGCTGGTTACTGGCCCAGCTCTCTAACCACTAGGCTACGTGCCTCCCCCCTACACCTTCTAATCTTCTATTAGAAAGTGTCTATTGTAACCTAGCCCAGTGGTCTATGAAGGCAGCAGCGTCTCTCCTAGATGATCTAGCAGCTCATTAGGCTGGGTGTTAATTCCTGTCACATACAGGCTGGAGGAACATGACGGGTGGGTTGCCCCGACAGACAGCCAGGCTAGTTAAGGTTGGCTAAGGTTGACTCTCATTAGGCCTGCAGTGTCCCACTGTCCGAGACCACGGTCAGGTTGTAGAGCCACGACACGCCACCATGCGGAGGTCTGTACCTGCTGCTGGTGTGTCAGTCTGCTTCCGCTGGCTTTTAATATGAACCATTATTCCCTCAGATAAATCAACATGCTTAACCACCTCACAGGACAAACACCTGTCTGGCAGAGTCTGTCTGTCTGTCTGTCTGTCTGTCTGTCTGTCTGTCTGTCTGTCTGTCTGTCTGTCTGTCTCTCTCTCTCTCTCTCTCTCTCTCTGTCTCTCTCTCGCTCTCTCTGTCTCTCTCTCTGTCTTTCTCTCTCTCGCTCTCTCTCTCTCGCTCTGTCTCTCTCTCTCTCTCTCTGTCTCTCTCTGTCTGTCTGTCTGTCTGTCTGTCTGTCTGTCTGTCTGTCTGTCTGTCTGTCTGTCTGTCTGTCTGTCTGTCTGTCTGTCTGTGTCTGTCTGTCTGTCTGTCTGTCTGTCTGTCTGTCTGTCTGTCTGTCTGTCTGTCTGTCCCTCTCTCTGTCTGTCTCTGTGTCAATCAATTCAATTCAATTCAAGGGCTTTGTTGGCATGGGAAACGTGTTAACATTGCCAAAGCGAGTGAGGTAGATAATATATAAAGTGAATATATGAAGTGAAATAAACAATAAAAATGAACAGTAAACATCACACATACAGAAGTTTCAAAACAATAAAGACATTACAAATGTCATATTATATATATATATACAGTCTGTCTCTCTCTGTCTCTTCCTCAGTCTCTCTCTCTCTCTCTCATTTTCTAATCCTAATTAAAAGTAAAGGAGGAGAAAGAGCTGGAAGGAAGAAGAATCAACAGGAAAAGCTGT
>NW_024608728.1:65000-67500 GCF_018296145.1 Oncorhynchus tshawytscha | reverse complement strand
TGTGTGTCTGTGTCTGTGTGTGTCTGTGTGTGTGTCTCTGTGTGTGTGTGTGTGTGTGTCTGTGTGTGTGTGTCTGTGTGTGTGTGTCTGTGTGTGTGTCTCTGTGTGTCCGTGTGTGTCGGTGTGGGTGTCTGTATGTGGGTGCCTGTGTCTCGGTGTGTCTGTGTGTGTCTGTGTGTGTGTGTGTCTGTGTGTCCGTGTATGTCGGTGTGGGTGTCTGTATGTGGGTGCCTGTGTCTCGGTGTGTGTGTGTGTGTGTGTGTCCGTGTGTTTGTTCTGTTCTCCTATCAGAATGTCACTGCGGGGGAATTTATGTGACAGGGCAATAAAAGCAAACGGTTTTAGGGCCAACACACACACACACACACACACACACACACACACACACACACACACACACACACACACACACACACACACACACACACACACACACACACACACGAGAGAGAAAGATAATCCATCTCTTCCATCTCATTGTATCCCGATCCCTATCCCTATCCCTATCACTATCACTATCCTGATCCCTATCCCTATCTTGATCCCTACCCCTATCACTTTCCTGATCCTTATCCCTATCTTGATCCCTATCCCTATCACTATCCCGATCCCTATCCCTATCCCGATCCCTATCCCGATCCCTACCCCTATCACTATCCTGATCCTTATCCCTATCTTGATCCCTACCCCTACCCCTATCCCGATCCCTATCCCTATCCCGATCCCTATCCCGATCCCTATCCCGATCCCTACCACTATCCCTATCCTGACCCTATCCCTATCCCTATCCCTATCCCTATCCCTAACCCTAACCCCAACCCTAACCCGATCCCGATCCCGATCCCTATCCCTATCCCTAACCCTAACCCTAACCCTAACCCTAACCCTATCCCGATCCCGATCCCTATCCCTATCCCTATCCCTATCCCTATCCCTATCCCTATCCCTATCACTAATGAGATGAGACTTCTCCTGGTCTCATCTCCACTCCTCCTCCTCCTCCTCCTCCTCCTCCTAACTCATCATCTCCTCCCTAATTTTCGCCAGACCAATAACTCATGCTCTTTGTGCTCCTGTTCTCTTTCTTTCTCTCTGTCTCTCTCTTTCTCCCTCTTTCTCTCTCTCTTGTCCTCTCCCTCTTTCGCTCTCTCTAAATTCAAATCAATTTAAGGGCTTTACTGGCATGGGAAACATATGTTAACATTGCCAAAGCAAGTTAAATAGATAATAAACAAAAATGAAATAAACAATAAAATGAACAATAAACATTACACTCACAAAAGTTGCAAAAGTATAAAGACATTTCAAATGTCATATTATCTGCAAATAGTTCAAGTACAAAAGGGAGAATAAATAAACATAAATATAGGTTTTATTTACAATGGTGTTTGTTCTTCACTGGTTGACCTTTTCTTGTGGCAACAGGTCACAAATCTTGCTGCTGTGATGGAACACTGTGGTATTTCACCCTGTAGATATGGGAGTTTAACAAAATTGGATTTTGTGGGTCTGTGTAAAATATGTGCCTCTAATATGGTCATGCATTTGGCAGGTTGTTAGGAAGTGCAGGTGTGGGACCAGGTGTGGAACCAGGTGTGGAACCAGGTGTGGAACCAGGTTTGGAACCAGGTGTGGAACCAGGTTTGAAACCAGGTGTGGAACCAGGTGTGGAGCTAGGTGTAGAACCAGGTGTGGAACCAGGTGTGGAGCTAGGTGTAGAACCAGGTGTGGAACCAGGTGTGGAACCAGGTGTGGAACCAGATGTGGAGCTAGGTGTAGAACCAGGTGTGGAACCAGGTGTGGAGCTAGGTGTAGAACCAGGTGTGGAACCAGGTGTGGAACCAGGTGTGGAACCAGGTTTGAAACCAGGTGTGGAACCAGGTGTGGAACCAGGTTTGAAACCAGGTGTGGAACCAGGTGTGGAGCTAGGTGTAGAACCAGGTGTGGAACCAGGTGTGCGTAATGACACAGTTCAGTGCAGCCTAGAAGGCCGGAGACGTCGACCTCTGGACCTGGTGAACAGAATGATCAGCAGTACCGGGGATCCGTGACAATGTGGAAGATGATGATGTTGATGATGATGATGTTGATGATGTTGATGATGATGATGTTGATGATGTTGATGATGATGATGTTGATGTTGATGATGATGATGATGATAATGATGATGCTGATGATGATGATGATGATGCTGACAGACAGAGTAAAGTTTTGAAGGGTGTCTGAATTGACAGCCCGTGTGATTTCTCCTTGTCGCTAGCAGAGTGGAAGCCTACTGTCTCAAGCTCAGTAAACACCCCCCCCCCAACGTCATTTCCATTTTCATTTTCTGCAAAGCATGAAATTAAATCTATTTATAACCTGTCTGATAATTACATTATACTTTATTCCCGTGGTGATTAGCTTCCTGGTTTCATGATACAGCGTCCCTGTTTGAATTGTACTGTCTCTCAGGCTGGAGCAGCCGGGCGGCCACCCCAACAGAGCTGTTTCAACACTA
>NW_024608728.1:12500-62500 GCF_018296145.1 Oncorhynchus tshawytscha | reverse complement strand
ACCAGGTAATAACATGGCTATATACAGGAAGTACCAGGTAATAACATTACTATATACAGGACGTACCAGGTAATAACATGGCTACATACAGGAAGTACCAGGTAATAACATGGCTATATAAAGGAAGTACCAGGTAATAACATGGCTATATACAGGAAGTACCAGAACTGAGTCAATGTGGAGGGGTACAAGGTAATAACTTGGCTTTATACACAGAATACCAGAACTGAGTCAATCTGGAGGGGTACGAGGTAATAACATGGCTATATACAGGGAGTACCAGAACTGAGTCAATGTGGAGGGGTACGAGGTAATAACATGGCTATATACAGGGAGTACCAGAACTGAGTCAATATGGAGGGGTACGAGGTAATACCATGGCTTTATACAGGAGTACCAGGTAATAACATGGCTATATACAGGAAGTAGCAGTTAATAACATGGCTATGTACAGGAAGTACCAGGTAATAACATGGCTATATACAGGGAGTACCAGGTAATAACATGGCTATATACAGGAAGTACCAGGTAATAACATGGTTATATACAGGGAGTACCAGGTAATAACATGGCTATATACAGGAAGTACCAGGTAATAACATGGGTATATACAGGAAGTGCTAGGTAATAACATGGCTATATACAGGAAGTACCAGGTAATAACATGGCTATATACAGGGAGTACCAGGTAATAACATGGCTATATACAGGAGTACCAGGTAATAACATGGCTATATACAGGAAGTACTAGGTAATAACATGGCTATATACAGGAGTACCAGGTAATAACATGGCTATATAGAGGAAGTACCAGGTAATAACATGGCTGTATACAGGAAGTACAAGGTAATAACATGGCTATATACAGGAAGTACCAGGTAATAACATGGCTATATACAGGAGTACCAGGTAATAACATGGCTATATACAGGAAGTACCAGGTAATAACATGGCTATATACAGGGAGTACCAGGTAATAACATGACTATGTACAGGAAGTACCAGGTAATAACATGGCTATATACAGGAAGTACCAGGTAATAACATGACTATATACAGGAAGTACCAGGTAATAACATGGCTATATACAGGAGTACCAGATAATAACATGGCTATATACAGGAAGTACCAGGTAATAACATGGCTATATACAGGAAGTACCAGGTAATAACATGGCTATATACAGGGAGTACCAGGTAATAACATGGCTATATACAGGAAGTACTAGGTAATAACATGGCTATATACAGGGAGTACCAGGTAATAACATGGCTATATACAGGAAGTACCAGTTAATAACATGACTATATACAGGAAGTAGCAGTTAATAACATGGCTATATACAGGAAGTACCAGGTAATAACATGGCTATATACAGGGAGTACCAGGTAATAACATTACTATATACAGGACGTACCAGGTAATAACATGGCTATATACAGGAAGTACCAGGTAATAACATGGCTATATAAAGGAAGTACCAGGTAATAACATGGCTATATACAGGAAGTACCAGAACTGAGTCAATGTGGAGGGGTACAAGGTAATAACTTGGCTTTATACACAGAATACCAGAACTGAGTCAATCTGGAGGGGTACGAGGTAATAACATGGCTATATACAGGGAGTGCCAGAACTGAGTCAATGTGGAGGGGTACGAGGTAATAACATGGCTATATACAGGAGTACCAGAACTGAGTCAATATGGAGGGGTACGAGGTAATACCATGGCTTTATACAGGGAGTACCAGGTAATAACATGGCTATATACAGGAAGTACCAGTTAATAACATGACTATATACAGGAAGTAGCAGTTAATAACATGGCTATATACAGGAAGTACCAGGTAATAACATGGCTATATACAGGAGTACCAGGTAATAACATGGCTATATACAGGAAGTACCAGGTAATAACATGGCTATATACAGGAAGTACCAGGTAATAACATGACTATATACAGGAAGTGCCAGGTAATAACATGGCTATATACAGGAAGTACCAGGTAATAACATGGCTATATACAGGAATTACTAGGTAATAACATGGCTATATACAGGGGGTACGAGGTAATAACATGGCTATATACAGGAAGTACCAGGTAATAACATGACTATATACAGGAAGTAGCAGTTAATAACATGGCTATATACAGGAAATACCAGGTAATAACATGGCTATATACATGGAGTACCAGGTAATAACATGGCTATATACAGGAGTACCAGGTAATAACATTACTATATACAGGACGTACCAGGTAATAACATGGCTATATACAGGAAGTACCAGGTAATAACATGGCTATATAAAGGAAGTACCAGGTAATAACATGGCTATATACAGGAAGTACCAGAACTGAGTCAATGTGGAGGGGTACAAGGTAATAACTTGGCTTTATACACAGAATACCAGAACTGAGTCAATCTGGAGGGGTACGAGGTAATAACATGGCTATATACAGGGAGTACCAGAACTGAGTCAATGTGGAGGGGCGAGGTAATAACATGGCTATATACAGGGAGTACCAGAACTGAGTCAATATGGAGGGGTACGAGGTATTACCATGGCTTTATACAGGGAGTACCAGGTAATAACATGGCTATATACAGGAAGTACCAGGTAATAACATGGCTATATACATGAAGTACCAGGTAATAACATGACTATATACAAGGAGTACCGGATAATAACATGGTTATATACAGGAAGTACCAGGTAATAACATGGCTATATACAGGGAGGTAATAAAATGGTTATATACAGGAGTACCAGGTAATAACATGGCTATATACAGGAAGTACCAGGTAATAACATGGGTATATACAGGAAGTACCAGGTAATAACATGGCTAAATACAGGAGTACCAGAACTGAGTCAATGTGCAGGGGTACGAGGTAATTGTGGTAGATATGTACATATAGGTAGGGGTAAAGGATAGATACTAGACAGTAGATATGTACATATAGGTAGGGGTAAAGGATAGATACTAGACAGAAGATATGTACATATAGGTAGGGGTAAAGGATAGATAATAGACAGTAGATATGTAGATATAGGTAGGGGTAAAGGATAGATACTAGACAGTAGATATGTACATATAGGTAGGGGTAAAGGATAGATACTAGACAGTAGATATGTACATATAGGTAGGGGTAAAGGATAGATACTAGACAGTAGATATGTACATATAGGTAGGGGTAAAGGATAGATACTAGACAGTAGATCAGTAAATCAGTTAACCACCTAACTGAGGAACTCAATTTAACCTTGCGCAATACCCTAGATGCAGTTGCACCCCTAAAAACTAAAAACATTTCTCATAAGAAACTAGCTCCCTGGTACACAGAAAATACCCGAGCTCTGAAGCAAGCTTCCAGAAAATTGGAACGGAAATGGCGCCACACCAAACTGGAAGTCTTCCGACTAGCTTGGAAAGACAGTACCGTGCAGTACCGAAGACCCCTCAATGCTGCTCGATCATCCTATTTTTCTAACTTAATTGAGGAAAATAAGAACAATCCGAAATTCCTTTTTGATACTGTCGCAAAGCTAACTAAAAAGCAGCATTCCCCAAGAGAGGATGACTTTCACTTTAGCAGTGATAAATTCATGAACTTCTTTGAGGAAAAGATTATGATTATTAGAAAGCAAATTACGGACTCCTCTTTAAATCTGCGTATTCCTTCGAAGCTCAGGTGTCCTGAGTCTGCACAACTCTCCCAGGACCTAGGATCAAGAGAGACGCTCAAGTGTTTTAGTAATATATCTCTTGACACAATGATGAAAATAATCATGGCCTCGAAACCTTCAAGCTGCATACTGGACCCTATTCCAACTAAACTACTGAAAGAGCTGCTTCCTGTGCTTGGCCCTCCTATGTTGAACATAATAAACGGCTCTCTATCCACCGGATGTGTACCAAACTCACTAAAAGTGGCAGTAATAAAGCCTCTCTTGAAAAAGCCAAACCTTGATCCAGAAAATATAAAAAACTATAGGCCTATATCGAATCTTCCATTCCTCTCAAAAATTTTAGAAAAGGCTGTTGCGCAGCAACTTACTGCCTTCCTGAAGACAAACAATGTATACGAAATGCTTCAGTCTGGTTTTAGACCCCATCATAGCACTGAGACGGCACTTGTGAAGGTGGTAAATGACATTTTAATGGCATCTGACCGAGGCTCTGCATCTGTCCTCGTGCTCCTAGACCTTAGTGCTGCTTTTGATACCATCGATCACCACATTCTTTTGGAGAGATTGGAAACCCAAATTGGTCTACACGGACAAGTTCTGGCCTGGTTTAGATCTTATCTGTCGGAAAGATATCAGTTTGTCTCTGTGAATGGTTTGTCCTCTGACAAATCAACTGTAAATTTCGGTGTTCCTCAAGGTTCCGTTTTAGGACCACTATTGTTTTCACTATATATTTTACCTCTTGGGGATGTTATTCGAAAACATAATGTTAACTTTCACTGCTATGCGGATGACACACAGCTGTACATTTCAATGAAACATGGTGAAGCCCCAAAAATTGCCCTTGCTAGAAGCATGTGTTTCAGACATAAGGAAGTGGATGGCTGCAAACTTTCTACTTTTAAACTCGGACAAAACAGAGATGCTTGTTCTAGGTCCCAAGAAACAAAGAGATCTTCTGTTGAATCTGACAATTAATCTTAATGGTTGTACAGTCGTCTCAAATAAAACTGTGAAGGACCTCGGCATTACTCTGGACCCTGATCTCTCTTTTGAAGAACATATCAAGACCATTTCAAGGACAGCTTTTTTTCCATCTACGTAACATTGCAAAAATCAGAAACTTTCTGTCCAAAAATGATGCAGAAAAATTAATCCATGCTTTTGTCATTTCTAGGTTAGACTACTGCAATGCTCTACTTTCCGGCTACCCGGATAAAGCACTAAATAAACTTCAGTTGGTGGTAAATACGGCTGCTAGAATCCTGACTAGAACCAAAAAATTTGATCATATTACTCCAGTGCTAGCCTCTCTATACTGGCTTCCTGTCAAAGCAAGGGCTGATTTCAAGGTTTTACTGCTAACCTACAAAGCATTACATGGGCTTGCTCCTACCTATCTTTCTGATTTGGTCCTGCCGTACATACCTACACGTACGCTACGGTCACAAGACGCAGGCCTCCTAATTGTCCCTAGAATTTCTAAGCAAACAGCTGGAGGCAGGGCTTTCTCCTATAGAGCTCCATTTTTATGGAACTGTCTGCCTACCCATGTCAGAGACGCAAACTCGGTCTCAACCTTTAAGTCTTTACTGAAGACTCATCTCTTCAGTGGGTCATATGATTGAGTGTAGTCTGGCTCAGGAGTGGGAAGGTGAACGGAAAGGCTCTGGAGCAACGAACCGCCCTTGCTGTCTCTGCCTGGCCGGTTCCCCTCTTTCCACTGGGATTCTCTGCCTCTAACCCTATTACAGGGGCTGAGTCACTGGCTTACTGGGGCTCTCTCATGCCGTCCCTGGAAGGGGTGCGTCACCTGAGTGGGTTGATTCACTGATGTGGTCATCCTGTCTGGGTTGGCGCCCCCCTTGGGTTGTGCCATGGCGGAGATCTTTGTGGGCTATACTCGGCCCTGTCTCAGGATGGTAAGTTGGTGGTTGAAGATATCCCTCTAGTGGTGTGGGGGCTGTGCTTTGGCAAAGTGGGTGGGGTTATATCCTTCCTGTTGGGCCCAGTCCGGGGTGTCCTCGGATGGGTCCACAGTGTCTCCTGACCCCTCCTGTCTCAGCCTCCAGTATTTATGCTGCAGTAGTTTATGTGTCGGGGGCTAGGGTCAGTTTGTTATATCTGGAGTACTTCTCCTGTCCTATTCGGTGTCCTGTGTGAATCTAAGTGTGCGTTCTCTAATTCTCTCCTTCTCTCTCTCGGAGGACCTGAGCCCTAGGACCATGCCCCAGGATTACCTGACATGATGACTCCTTGCTGTCCCCAGTCCACCTGGCCGTGCTGCTGCTCCAGTTTCAACTGTTCTGCCTTCTTATTATTCGAACATGCTGATCATTTATGAACATTTGAACATCTTGGCCATGTTCTGTTATAATCTCCACCCGGCACAGCCAGAAGAGGACTGGCCACCCCACATAGCCTGGTTCCTCTCTAGGTTTCTTCCTAGGTGTTGGCCTTTCTAGGGAGTTTTCCTAGCCACCGTGCTTCTACACCTGCATTGCTTGCTGTTTGGGGTTTTAGGCTGGGTTTCTGTGCAGCACTTTGAGATATCAGCTGATGTACGAAGGGCTATATAAATAAATTTGATTTTGATTTGATTTAGATATGTACACATAGGTAGGGGTAAAGGATAGATACTAGACAGTAGATATGTACATATAGGTAGCGGTAAAGGATAGATAATAGACAGTAGATATGTACATATAGGTAGGGGTAAAGGATAGATAATAGACAGTAGATATGTACCTTTAGGTAGGGGTAAAGGATAGATACTAGACAGTAGATATGTAGATATAGGTAGGGGTAAAGGATAGATACTAGACAGTAGATATGTACATATAGGCAGGGGTAAAGGATAGATACTAGACAGTAGATATGTAGATATAGGTAGGGGTAAAGGATAGATACTAGACAGTAGATATGTACATATAGGTAGGGGTTAAGTAACTAGGCAACAGGATAGATAATAGACGGTAGATATGTACATATAGGCAGGGGTGAAGTAACTAGGCAACAGGATAGATAATAGACAGTAGATATGTAGATATAGGTAGGGGTAAAGGATAGATACTAGACAGTAGATATGTACATATAGGCAGGGATGAATTAACTAGGCAACAGGATAGATAATAAACAGTAGATATGTACATATAGGCAGGGGTGAAGTAACTAGGCAACAGGATAGATAATAAACAGTAGATATGTACATATAGGTAGGGGTGAAGTAACTAGGCAACAGGATAGATAATAGACAGTAGATATGTACATATAGGTAGGGGTAAAGGATAGATACTAGACAGTAGATATGTACATATAGGCAGGGGTGAAGTAACTAGGCAACAGGATAGATAATAAACAGTAGATATGTAGATATAGGTAGGGGTTAAGTAACTAGGCAACAGGATAGATAATAGACAGTAGATATGTAGATATATGCAGGGGTGAAGTAACTAGGCAACAGGATAGATAATAAACAGTAGATATGTACATATAGGTAGGGGTGAAGTAACTAGGCAACAGGATAGATAATAGACAGTAGATATGTACATATAGGTAGGGGTTAAGTAACTAGGCAACAGGATAGATAATAGACAGTAGATATGTACATATAGGCAGGGGTGAAGTAACTAGGCAACAGGATAGATAATAGACAGTAGATATGTACATATAGGTAGGGGTTAAGTAACTAGGCAACAGGATAGATAATAGACAGTAGATATGTACATATAGGCAGGGGTGAAGTAACTAGGCAACAGGATAGATAATAAACAGTAGATATGTACATATAGGTAGGGGTGAAGTAACTAGGCAACAGGATATATACTAGACAGTAGATATGTACATATAGGTAGGGGTAAAGGATAGATACTAGACAGTAGATATGTAGATATAGGTAGGGGTAAAGGATAGATACTAGACAGTAGATATGTAGATATAGGTAGGGGTAAAGGATAGATAATAGACAGTAGATATGTACATATAGGCAGGGGTGAAGTAACTAGGCAACAGGATAGATAATAGACAGTAGATATGTACATATAGGTAGGGGTTAAGTAACTAGGCAACAGGATAGATAATAGACAGTAGATATGTACATATAGGCAGGGGTGAAGTAACTAGGCAACAGGATAGATAATAAACAGTAGATATGTACATATAGGTAGGGGTGAAGTAACTAGGCAACAGGATATATACTAGACAGTAGATATGTACATATAGGTAGGGGTAAAGGATAGATACTAGACAGTAGATATGTAGATATAGGTAGGGGTAAAGGATAGATACTAGACAGTAGATATGTAGATATAGGTAGGGGTAAAGGATAGATACTAGACAGTAGATATGTAGATATAGGTAGGGGTAAAGGATAGATAATAGACAGTAGATATGTAGATATAGGTAGGGGTTAAGGAACTAGGCAACAGGATAGATAATAGACAGTAGATATGTAGATATAGGTAGGGGTTAAGTAACTAGGCAACAGGATAGATAATAGACAGTAGATATGTACATATAGGCAGGGGTTAAGTAACTAGGCAACAGGATAGATAATAGACAGTAGATATGTACATATAGGCAGGGGTTAAGTAACTAGGCAACAAGGAACCCACCCATCATCAAGGAACCCACCAGGTACAACCCTAACTCTGTAAACAAGGGCACCCTCATAGACGTCATCCTGACCAACTGGCCCTCCAAATACACCTCCGCTGTCTTCAACCAGGATCTCAGCGATCACTGCCTCATTGCCTGTATCCGCTACGGAGCCGCAGTCAAACGACCACCCCTCATCACTGTCAAACGCTCCCTAAAACACTTCTGTGAGCAGGCCTTTCTAATCGACCTGGCCCGGGTATCCTGGAAGGACATTGACCTCATCCCGTCAGTTGAGGATGCCTGGTCATTCTTTAAAAGTAACTTCCTTACCATTTTAGATAAGCATGCTCCGTTCAAAAAATGCAGAACTAAGAACAGATACAGTCCTTGGTTCACCCCAGACCTGACTGCCCTCGACCAGCACAAAAACATCCTGTGGCGGACTGCAATAGCATCGAATAGTCCCCAGGATATGCAACTGTTCAGGGAAGTCCGGAACCAAAACACGCAGTCAGTCAGGAAAGCTAAGGCCAGCTTCTTCAGGCAGAAGTTTGCATCCTGTAGCTCCAACTCCAAAAAGTTCTGGGACACTGTGAAGTCCATGGAGAACAAGAGCACCTCCTCCCAGCTGCCCACTGCACTGAGGCTAGGTAACACGGTCACCACCGATAAATCCATGATTATCGAAAACTTCAATAGCATTTCTCAACGGCTGGCCAAGCCTTCCGCCTGGCTACTACAACCTCGGCCGACAGCTCTGCCCCCTGGCAGCTCCTCGCCCAAGCCTCTCCAGGTTCTCCTTTACCCAAATCCAGATAGCAGATGTTCTGAAAGAGCTGCAAAACCTGGACCCGTACAAATCAGCTGGGCTTGACAATCTGGACCCCCTATTTCTGAAACTTTCCGCCGCCATTGTCGCAACCCCTATTACCAGCCTGTTCAACCTCTCTTTCATATCGTCTGAGATCCCCAAGGATTGGAAAGCTGCCGCAGTCATCCCCCTCTTCAAAGGGGGAGACACCCTGGACCCAAACTGTTACAGACCTATATCCATCCTGCCCTGCCTATCTAAGGTCTTCGAAAGCCAAGTCAACAAACAGGTCACTGACCATCTCGAATCCCACCTTACCTTCTCCGCTGTGCAATCTGGTTTCCGAGCCGGTCACGGGTGCACCTCAGCAACACTCAAGGTACTAAACGATATCATAACCGCCATCGATAAAAGACAGTACTGTGTAGCCGTCTTCATTGACCTTGCCAAGGCTTTCGACTCTGTCAATCACCATATTCTTATCAGCAGACTCAGTAGCCTCGGTTTTTCGGATGACTGCCTTGCCTGGTTCACCAATTACTTTGCAGACAGAGTTCAGTGTGTCAAATCGGAGGGCATGCTGTCCGGTCCTCTGGCAGTCTCTATGGGGTGCCACAGGGTTCAATTCTCGGGCCAACTCTTTTCTCTGTATATATCAATGATGTTGCTCTTGCTGCGGGCGATTCCCTGATCCACCTCTACGCAGACGACACCATTCTATATACTTTCGGCCCGTCATTGGACACTGTGCTATCTAACCTCCAAACAAGCTTCAATGCCATACAACACTCCTTCCGTGGCCTCCAACTGCTCTTAAACGCTAGTAAAACCAAATGCATGCTTTTCAACCGATCGCTGCCTGCACCCGCATGCCCGACTAGCATCACCACCCTGGATGGTTCCGACCTTGAATATGTGGACATCTATAAGTACCTAGGTGTCTGGCTAGACTGCAAACTCTCCTTCCAGACTCATATCAAACATCTCCAATCGAAAATCAAATCAAGAGTCGGCTTTCTATTCCGCAACAAAGCCTCCTTCACTCACGCCGCCAAGCTTACCCTAGTAAAACTGACTATCCTTCCGATCCTCGACTTCGGCGATGTCATCTACAAAATGGCTTCCAACACTCTACTCAGCAAACTGGATGCAGTCTATCACAGTGCCATCCGTTTTGTCACTAAAGCACCTTATACCACCCACCACTGCGACCTGTATGCTCTGGTCGGCTGGCCCTCGTTACATATTCGTCGCCAGACCCACTGGCTCCAGGTCATCTACAAGTCCATGCTAGGTAAAGCTCCGCCTTATCTCAGTTCACTGGTCACGATGGCAACACCCATCCGTAGCACGCGCTCCAGCAGGTGTATCTCACTGATCATCCCTAAAGCCAACACCTCATTTGGCCGCCTTTCGTTCCAGTACTCTGCTGCCTGTGACTGGAACGAATTGCAAAAATCGCTGAGTTGGAGACTTTTATCTCCCTCACCAACTTCAAACATCAGCTATCTGAGCAGCTAACCGATCGCTGCTGCTGTACATAGTCTATTGGTAAATAGCCCACCCATTTTCACCTACCTCATCCCCATACTGTTTTTATTTATTTACTTGCTCTTTTGCACACCAATATCTCTACCTGTACATGACCATCTGATCATTTATCACTCCAGTGTTAATCTGCAAAATTGTAATTATTCGCCTACCTCCTCATGCCTTTTGCACACATTGTATATAGACTCCCCCTTTGTTTTCTACTGTGTTATTGACTTGTTAATTGTTTATTCCATGTGTAACTCTGTGTTGTCTGCTCACACTGCTATGCTTTATCTTGGCCAGGTCGCAGTTGCAAATGAGAACTTGTTCTCAACTGGCCTACCTGGTTAAATAAAGGTGAAATAAAGAAAAAAAAAACAGGATAGATAATAGACAGTAGATATGTACATATAGGCAGGGGTGAAGTAACTACGCAACAGGATAGATAATAAACAGTATATATGTACATATAGGCAGGGGTGAAGTAACTAGGCAACAGGATAGATAATAAACAGTAGATATGTACATATAGGCAGGGGTTAAGTAACTAGGCAACAGGATAGATAATAGACAGTAGATATGTACATATATGCAGGGGTGAAGTAACTAGGCAACAGGATAGATAATAGACAGTAGATATGTACATATAGGCAGGGGTGAAGTAACTAGGCAACAGGATAGATAATAAACAGTAGATATGTACATATAGGCAGGGGTGAAGTAACTAGGCAACAGGATAGATAATAGACAGTAGATATGTACATATAGGTAGGGGTGAAGTAACTAGGCAACAGGATAGATACTAGACAGTAGATGTGTACATATAGGCAGGGGTGAAGTAACTAGGCAACAGGATAGATACTAGACAGTAGATATGTACATATAGGCAGGGGTGAAGTAACTAGGCAACAGGATAGATACTAGACAGTAGATATGTACATATAGGCAGGGGTGAAGTAACTAGGCAACAGGATAGATAATAGACAGTAGATATGTACATATAGGTAGGGGTGAAGTAACTAGGCAACAGGATAGATAATAGACAGTAGATATGTACATATAGGCGGGGTGAAGTAACTAGGCAACAGGATAGATACTAGACAGTAGATATGTACATATAGGCGGGGTGAAGTAACTAGGCAACAGGATAGATAATAGACAGTAGATATGTACATATAGGCAGGGGTGAAGTAACTAGGCAACAGGATAGATAATAGACAGTAGATATGTACATATAGGTAGGGGTGAAGTAACTAGGCAACAGGATAGATAATAGACAGTAGATATGTACATATAGGTAGGGGTGAAGTAACTAGGCAACAGGGTAGATAATAGACAGTAGATATGTACATATAGGCGGGGTGAAGTAACTAGGCAACAGGATAGATAATAGACAGTAGATATGTACATATAGGCAGGGGTGAAGTAACTAGGCAACAGGATAGATAATAGACAGTAGATATGTACATATAGGTAGGGGTGAAGTAACTAGGCAACAGGATAGATAATAGACAGTAGATATGTACATATAGGTAGGGGTGAAGTAACTAGGCAACAGGATAGATAATAGACAGTAGATATGTACATATAGGTAGGGGTGAAGTAACTAGGCAACAGGATAGATAATAGACAGTAGATATGTACATATAGGTAGGGGTGAAGTAACTAGGCAACAGGATAGATAATAGACAGTAGATATGTACATATAGGCAGGGGTGAAGTAACTAGGCAACAGGATAGATAATAGACAGTAGATATGTACATATAGGTAGGGGTGAAGTAACTAGGCAACAGGGTAGATAATAGACAGTAGATATGTACATATAGGCGGGGTGAAGTAACTAGGCAACAGGATAGATAATAGACAGTAGATATGTACATATAGGCAGGGGTGAAGTAACTAGGCAACAGGATAGATAATAGACAGTAGATATGTACATATAGGTAGGGGTGAAGTAACTAGGCAACAGGATAGATAATAGACAGTAGATATGTACATATAGGTAGGGGTGAAGTAACTAGGCAACAGGATAGATAATAGACAGTAGATATGTACATATAGGTAGGGGTGAAGTAACTAGGCAACAGGATAGATAATAGACAGTAGATATGTACATATAGGTAGGGGTGAAGTAACTAGGCAACAGGATAGATAATAGACAGTAGATATGTACATATAGGTAGGGGTGAAGTAACTAGGCAACAGGATAGATAATAGACAGTAGATATGTACATATAGGTAGGGGTGAAGTAACTAGGCAACAGGATATATAATAGACAGTATTAGCAGCGGATTTGATGATGAAAAAAATGTGTTGGAAAAAGGGTCAATGCAGATAGTCCGGGTAGCTATTTGGTTTAATATTTAACTAACTATTTATCAGTCTTATGGCTCGGAGGGTAGAAGCTGTTCAGGGTCCTGTTGCTTCCTGATGTGGTGCACCGTTACCTCTTGCCGTGCAGGGTAGTAGAGAGAACAGTCTATGACTTGGGTGGTTGGAGTCTTTGACAGTTTTTAGGGCCTTCCTCTGACACCGCCTGGTATAGAGGTTCTGGATGGCAGGGAGCTCGGCCTCGGTGAAGTACTGGGGCCGGACGCACTTCTGACACCGCCTGGTATAGAGGTTCTGGATGGCAGGGAGCTCGGCCTCGGTGAAGTACTGGGGCCGTACGCACTACCCTCTGACACCGCCTGGTTTAGAGGTTCTGGATGGCAGGGAGCTCGGCCTCGGTGAAGTACTGGGGCCGGACGCACTACCCTCTGTAGGATCTTGTGGTCGGATGCTGAGCAATTGCAATACCAAGCGGTAACGCAGACAGTCAAGATGCTCTCAGTAGTGCTGCTGTAGAACTTGTGTGTGTGTGTGTGTGTGTGTGTGTGTGTGTGTGTGTGTGTGTGTGTGTGTGTGTGTGTGTGTGTGTGTGTGTGTGTGTGTGTGTGTGTGTGCGTGTGTGTGTATGTGTCTGTGTGTGTGTGTGTCAATCAAATCAATCAATCAATCAAATATATTTATAAAGCCATTTATACATCAGCTGATATCTCAAAGTGCTGTACAGAAACCCAGCCTAAAACCCCAAACAGCAAGCAATGCAGGTGTAGAAGCACGGTGGCTAGGAAAAACTCCCTAGAAAGGCCAAAATCTAGGAAGAAACCTAGAGAGGACCCAGGCTATGAGGGGTGGCCAGTCCTCTTCTGGCTGTGCCGGGTGGAGATTATAACAGAACATGGCCAAGATGTTCAAATCTTCATAGATGACCAGCTGGGTCAAATAATAATAATCACAGTGGTTGTCGAGGGTGCAGCAAGTCAGCACCTCAGGAGTAAATGTCAGTTGGCTTTTCATAGCCGATCATTCAGAGTTAGAGACAGCAGGTGCAGTACAGATAGAGTTGAAAACAGCAGGTCTGGGACAGGTATCACGTCCGGTGAACAGGTCAGGGTTCCATAGCCGCAGGCAGATCAGTTGAAACTGGAGCAGCAGCACGGCCAGGTGGACTGGGGACAGCAAGGATTCATCAGGCCAGATAGTCCTGAGACATGGTCCTAGGGCTCAGGTCGTCGGAGAGACAGAGAAAGAGAGAGAGAGAGAGAAAGAGAGAGATAATTAGAGGGAGCATACTTAAATTCACACAGGACACAAGACAGGAGAAATACTCCAGATATAACAGACTGACCCTAGCCCCGCGACACATAAACTACTGCAGTATAATTACTGTATGTATGTGTGTGGATAGCCCATCAGACTAAACATCCATCTAAACGGGTCCCATCTGAACAGACTCGGAACATGGCAGCCAATGGGATATGATTGGTTTAAAGCTATAATTAATACCTTGTGGATATTATTCCTCTGCCGATCAATTAAATCATGCAAAACACTCCTAATTATAAAGCCCCCTCCCTCTCCACTGGAGGCCGGGCTGCTCAGTGCTCACTGTCTACTGACTGCTAATGTCAGGGATGGAGATGGCTGTACAGAGACTGCTCACCAAAATGACACCGTGTTCCCTTATAAATGTGCACTACTTTTGCCCAGAGGGCTCATGAAAAGTAGTGCACCCTATTAGGAAAATAGGCTGCCATTTAGGATGTAGACCGAGGCGTGAATGCTAACTGCTATAGAGGGGGGACAGGACTAGGACTTGGTATGCAGCTCTTCTACAATGTCAGCGGCTCTTAGACGGCTGATGTTAACATTATACCTTCTCAGGGAATAATCAGCTGACACAACGGCCGTTAATGAAATAGCTGAATGCCAAATATGAAGACATGAGACGCATCCTAAATGGTAACCCATTCCCTACATAGTGCAGAGAGCAGTGGTCAAACCCAGTGAGTGCAGTATAAAGGCATTAGGGATCTATTTGGGATGCAGATTGGAGATATTCTAAAAAAGTCATTATTTTGTTGGCAAATATATATATATATATATATATATATATATATATATATATATATATATATATATATATAGTGTCTAGTTAATGACAATAGAGACAGTGTCTATTGTTAACAATATAGATAGTGTCTAGTTAATATAGATAGTGTCTATTAATTACAATAGAGATAGTGTCTAGTTAATAGAGATAGAGATAGTGTCTAGTTAATAGAGATAGTGTCTATTATTAACAATAGAGATAGTGTCTAGTTAATAGAGATAGAGATAGTGTCTAGTTAATAGAGATACAGATAGTGTCTAGTTAATAGATATAGGGATAGTGTCTAGTTAATAGAGATAGTGTCTAGTTAATAGATATAGAGATAGTGTCTAGTTAATAGAGATAGAGATAGTGTCTAGTTAATAGATATAGAGATAGTGTCTAGTTAATAGAGATAGAGATAGTGTCTAGTTAATAGAGATAGAGATAGTGTCTAGTTAATAGAGATAGTGTCTATTATTAACAATAGAGATAGTGTCTAGTTAATAGATATAGAGATAGTGTCTAGTTAATAGAGATAGAGATAGTGTCTAGTTAATAGAGATAGAGATAGTGTCTAGTTAATAGAGATAGAGATAGTGTCTAGTTAATAGAGATAGAGATAGTGTCTAGTTAATAGAGATAGAGATAGTGTCTAGTTAATAGATATAGAGATAGTGTCTAGTTAATAACAATAGAGATAGTGTCTAGTTAATAGAGATAGTGTCTATTATTAACAATAGAGATAGTGTCTAGTTAATAGATATAGAGATAGTGTCTAGTTAATAACAATAGAGATAGTGTCTAGTTAATAGAGATAGAGTCCATGTAATAACAATAGAGATAGTGTCTAGTTAATAGAGATAGTGTCTAGTTAATAGAGATAGTGTCTAGTTAATAGAGATAGTGTCTAGTTAATAGAGATAGTGTCTAGTTAATAGAGATAGTGTCTAGTTAATAGAGATAGTGTCTAGTTAATAGAGATAGTGTCTAGTTAATAGAGATAGTGTCTAGTTAATAGAGATAGTGTCTAGTTAATAGAGATAGTGTCTAGTTAATAGAGATAGTGTCTAGTTAATAGAGATAGTGTCTAGTTAATAGAGATAGTGTCTAGTTAATAGAGATAGTGTCCATGTAATAACAATAGAGATAACTTAACTGGCTTGACCAGCGGGGTGCGGCCGGAGAACCACAGTTGTTTAAAGAAAATGACTGACAGCTGAGATCGATTGTTTCTTCTGACAGGAGCTCTGCTTTTCTCCGTCTCTCTCTCTGTTTTTCTTTTCAACCTCTCTGTCTCTGATGCAAGTCTACTGGGAGAGGAAGAGGATGGAGGTGAAGATAGAGGGGGCAGAAAGGATTGGAAAAAGGAGACATAAAGGGAGAAGAAGAGAAGAGAGGACCGAGGAGAGGAAGAGGATGGAGGTGAAGAAAGGATGGAAAAAATAGACAGGAGAGGAGAGGAGAGACGGTTGTTGAAATCTCTCTGCCGTGGGATGTTCCCTCCTTGTTGATTCATCAATATCCATTTTAATGGTCAGATGGTTGAAGTTGATGAATGGTCTGTTGGCCTGTGGTCGGCTGAACTTCTCTCCGTGGAGTTCATCTCTCCTACAGACAGACAGACACAGACAGACAGACAGACAGACAGACAGACAGACAGACAGACAGGCAGGCAGGCGGGATGTTAGTCCACTGCTGTGTGTGTGTGTGTGTGTGTGTGTGTGTGTGCATCTTAGAGGATGTTTATTGTGTGTGTGTGCGTGTGTGGTGTGTGTGTGTGTGTGTGTGTGTGTGCATCTTAGAGGATGTATATTGTGTGTGTGTGTATGCGTGCGTGTGCGTGTGTGCGTGTGCGTGCGTGCGTGTGCGTGTCTTCTCTCAACATCTTGGCCATGATAGAGATCAGGCCCATCGAGCATCAGAGTAGAGGGTCGGGGGGGGTCATAGATCAGGCCAGGGGTCAGACAGCTGGGGTCAAACCTACAACCCTAAAGGTCAAGGTTGAACACACACAGACAATAAGAAAGGAAATATACTGTATCATTCACATGGTCCACTACAGCCTGTTCAGATCATACAGATCCACCCCAGAGAGACCAGCAGACTAAAGGGTAATATGTGTGGCCTTTAAAACAACTTTAAGGTGAAAATGGACTCCTCACCGCAATGTGTGTGTGTGTGTGTGTGTGTGTGTGTGTGTGGTGTGTGTGTGTTATGGCTCAGGAAGGTAAAGGTTACGGCACCTTTTCTACCTGCCAGACACCCTCATACCCGACCACGCTCGAACCCGACCACGCTCCCCGTGGCCAAGCAAAAAGAACACTAAAGGTTTCTGTGAGTCGTGGGGGGGTGCATTTGACCTTCTAGTGTTGACGTTAAATGTGTGTGTGTGTGTGTGTGTGTGTGTGTGTATATGTGTGTATGTGTGTGTGTGTGTGTGTGTGTGTGTGTGTGTGCGCGCGTGCGTATGCGTGTGTATGTGTGTGTGTGTGTGCGTGTGTATGTGTGTATGTGTGTGTGTGTATGTGTGTGTGTGTGGTGTGTGTGTGTGTGGTGTGTGTGTGTGTGTGTGTGTTTAGGCCACATCGATGGTTGGCTAGGTCTTGTTCCACTGCTCTTAGCCTTGTACTGCAGTGGGCTGAATCAGGATCACACAGAGTGATTATTGGCAGTCTGAAACAAATCTACTTTGAAACAAAAGTATACTACCTCACACACATAGTTATGGGCTTAAAGAAGAAGAGCCCTGTACCATGTCAGATATCAATCAAATGAAATAAAATGTCATTGGTCACATACACATATTTAGCCAATGTTATTGCGGGTGTAGTGAAATGCTTGTGTTTCTAGCTCCTACAGTTCAGTAGTATCTAACTAAATGCTTGTGTTCCTAGCAGTGCAGTAGTATCTAACTAAATGCTTGTGTTCCTAGCTCCTACAGTAGTATCTAACTAAATGCTTGTGTTCCTAGCTCCAACAGTAGTATCTAACTAAATGCTTGTGTTGCTAGCTCCTACAGTACAGTAGTATCTAACTAAATGCTTGTGTTGCTAGCTCCTACAGTAGTATCTAACTAAATGCTTGTATTCCTGGCTCCTACAGTAGTATCTACCTAAATGCTTGTGTTCCTAGCTCCAACAGTAGTATCTAACTAAATGCTTGTGTTCCTAGCTCCAACAGTAGTATCTAACTAAATGCTTGTGTTGCTAGCTCCTACAGTAGTATCTAACTAAATGCTTGTATTCCTGGCTCCTACAGTGCAGTAATATCTAACTAAATGCTTGTGTTCCTAGCAGTGCAGTAATATCTAACTAAATGCTTGTGTTCCTACAGTGCAGTAGTATCTAACTAAATGCTTGTGTTCCTAACTCCTACAGTACAGTAGTATCTAACTAAATTATTGTGTTCTTAGCTCCTACAGTACAGTAGTATCTACCTAAATGCTTGTGTTCCTAGCTCCAACAGTAGTATCTAACTAAATGCTTGTGTTCCTAGCTCCTACAGTAGTATCTAACTAAATGCTTGTGTTCCTAGCTCCAACAGTACAGTAGTATCTACCTAAATGCTTGTGTTCCTAGCTCCAACAGTAGTATCTAACTAAATGCTTGTATTCCTGGCTCCTACAGTAGTATCTACCTAAATGCTTGTGTTCCTAGCTCCAACAGTAGTATCTAACTAAATGCTTGTGTTCCTGGCTCCTACAGTAGTATCTAACTAAATGCTTGTGTTCCTAGCTCCAACAGTACAGTAGTATCTAACTAAATGCTTGTGTTCCTAGCTCCAACAGTACAGTAGTATCTAACTAAATGCTTGTGTTCCTAGCTCCTACAGTGCAGTAGTATCTAACTAAATGCTTGTGTTCCTAGCTCCAACAGTAGTATCTAACTAAATGCTTGTGTTGCTAGCTCCTACAGTACAGTAGTATCTAACTAAATGCTTGTGTTGCTAGCTCCTACAGTAGTATCTAACTAAATGCTTGTATTCCTGGCTCCTACAGTAGTATCTACCTAAATGCTTGTGTTTCACATATTTAGCAGATGTAGTATCTAACTAAATGCTTGTGTTCCTGGCTCTTACAGTACAGTAGTATCTAACTAAATGCTTGTGTTTCACATATTTAGCAGATGTAGTATCTAACTAAATGCTTGTGTTCCTAGCTCCTACACTACAGTAGTATCTAACTAAATGCTTGTGTTTCACATATTTAGCAGATGTAGTATCTAACAATACACACACCAATCTAAAAGTAACACAATGTATTTAAGAAATATAGACGTATTAGGACGAGCAATGTCAGTGGCATTGACTAAAATACAGTAGAATATAGTATATACATGAAATGAGTAAAACATTATGTAAACAGTATATAAACAGTATATAAACAGTACGTAAACAGTATATAAACAGTATGTAAACAGTATATAAACAGTATATAAACAGTATGTAAACAGTATGTAAACAGTATATAAACAGTATATAAACAGTATGTAAACAGTATGTAAACAGTATATAAACAGTATATAAACAGTATGTAAACAGTATATAAACAGTATGTAAACAGTATATAAACAGTATGTAAACAGTATATAAACAACAGTATGTAAACAGTATGTAAACAGTATGTAAACAGTATGTAAACAGTATCTAAACAGTATGTAAACAGTATGTAAACAGTATCTAAACAGTATGTAAACAGTATGTAAACAGTATATAAACAGTATGTAAACAGTATATAAACAACAGTATATAAACAGTATGTAAACAACAGTATATAAACAGTATGTAAACAACAGTATATAAACAGTATGTAAACAGTATCTAAACAGTATGTAAACAACAGTATGTAAAACACAGTATAAAAACAGTATGTAAACAACAGTATATAAACAGTATGTAAACAGTATGTAAACAGTATATAAACAGTATGTAAACAGTATGTAAACAGTATGTAAACAACAGTATGTAAACAGTATGTAAACAGTATGTAAACAGTATGTAAACAGTATGTAAACAACAGTATATAAACAGTATGTAAACAGTATCTAAACAGTATGTAAACAGTATGTAAACAGTATGTAAACAGTATATAAACAGTATATAAACAGTATGTAAACAGTATCTAAACAGTATATAAACAGTATGTAAACAGTATGTAAACAACAGTATGTAAACAGTATGTAAACAGTATGTAAACAGTATGTAAACAGTATCTAAACAGTATATAAACAGTATATAAACAGTATGTAAACAGTATCTAAACAGTATATAAACAGTATGTAAACAGTATGTAAACAACAGTATGTAAACAGTATGTAAACAGTATGTAAACAACAGTATGTAAACAGTATATAAACAGTATGTAAACAGTATGTAAACAGTATGTAAACAGTATGTAAACAACAGTATATAAACAGTATGTAAACAACAGTATATAAACAGTATGTAAACAGTATGTAAACAACAGTATGTAAACAGTATATAAACAGTATGTAAACAGTATATAAACAGTACGTAAACAGTATATAAACAGTATATAAACAGTATATAAACAGTATGTAAACAGTATATAAACAGTTTATAAACAGTATATAAACAGTATGTAAACAACAGTATATAAACAGTATGTAAACAACAGTATATAAACAGTATGTAAACAGTATGTAAACAGTATATAAACAGTATGTAAACAATATGTAAACAGTATGTAAACAACAGTATGTAAACAACAGTATATAAACAGTATGTAAACAGTATCTAAACAGTATGTAAACAACAGTATATAAACAGTATGTAAACAGTATCTAAACAGTATATAAACAGTATATAAACAGTATGTAAACAGTATGTAAACAGTATGTAAACAACAGTATGTAAACAGTATATAAACAGTTTGTAAACAACAGTATGTAAACAACAGTATATAAACAGTATGTAAACAACAGTATATAAACAGTATGTAAACAGTATCTAAACAGTATGTAAACAGTATGTAAACAGTATATAAACAGTATGTAAACAACAGTATGTAAACAGTATATAAACAGTATGTAAACAGTATGTAAACAGTATATAAACAACAGTATGTAAACAACAGTATGTAAACAGTATATAAACAGTATGTAAACAGTATTAAACAGTATATAAACAGTATGTAAACAGTATGTAAACAACAGTATGTAAACAGTATGTAAACAGTATGTAAACAGTATATAAACAGTATATAAACAACAGTATGTAAACAACAGTATGTAAACAGTATATAAACAGTATGTAAACAGTATGTAAACAGTATATAAACAGTATGTAAACAGTATTAAACAGTATATAAACAGTATTAAACAGTATGTAAACAGTATTAAACAGTATATAAACAGTATTAAACAGTATGTAAACAGTATTAAACAGTATTAAACAGTATATAAACAGTATTAAACAGTATTAAACAGTATATAAACAGTATTAAACAGTATTAAACAGTATATAAACAGTATATAAACAGTATTAAACAGTATTAAACAGTATATAAACAGTATTAAACAGTATATAAACAGTATTAAACAGTATATAAACAGTATTAAACAGTATATAAACAGTATTAAACAGTATATAAACAGTATTAAACAGTATATAAACAGTATATAAACAGTATTAAACAGTATGTAAACAGTATATAAACAGTATATAAACAGTATGTAAACAGTATATAAACAGTATGTAAACAGTATGTAAACAGTATGTAAACAGTATGTAAACAGTATATAAACAACAGTATGTAAACAACAGTATGTAAACAGTATATAAACAGTATGTAAACAGTATGTAAACAGTATATAAACAGTATGTAAACAGTATTAAACAGTATGTAAACAGTATTAAACAGTATGTAAACAGTATGTAAACAGTATATAAACAGTATGTAAACAGTATGTAAACAACAGTATATAAACAGTATGTAAACAACAGTATATAAACAGTATGTAAACAGTATGTAAACAGTATATAAACAGTATGTAAACAGTATGTAAACAGTATGTAAACAACATATGTAAACAACAGTATATAAACAGTATGTAAACAGTATCTAAACAGTATGTAAACAACAGTATATAAACAGTATGTAAACAGTATCTAAACAGTATATAAACAGTATATAAACAGTATGTAAACAGTATGTAAACAGTATGTAAACAACAGTATGTAAACAGTATATAAACAGTTTGTAAACAACAGTATGTAAACAACAGTATATAAACAGTATGTAAACAACAGTATATAAACAGTATGTAAACAGTATCTAAACAGTATGTAAACAGTATGTAAACAGTATATAAACAGTATGTAAACAACAGTATGTAAACAGTATATAAACAGTATGTAAACAGTATATAAACAACAGTATGTAAACAACAGTATGTAAACAGTATATAAACAGTATGTAAACAGTATGTAAACAGTATATAAACAGTATATAAACAGTATGTAAACAGTATATAAACAGTATGTAAACAGTATGTAAACAGTATTAAACAGTATATAAACAGTATGTAAACAACAGTATATAAACAGTATGTAAACAACAGTATATAAACAGTATGTAAACAGTATGTAAACAGTATTAAACAGTATATAAACAGTATTAAACAGTATATAAACAGTATTAAACAGTATTAAACAGTATTAAACAGTATATAAACAGTATTAAACAGTATATAAACAGTATTAAACAGTATTAAACAGTATATAAACAGTATGTAAACAGTATGTAAACAGTATATAAACAGTATGTAAACAGTATATAAACAGTATGTAAACAGTATATAAACAGTATTAAACAGTATTAAACAGTATATAAACAGTATTAAACAGTATATAAACAGTATCTAAACAGTATGTAAACAGTATTAAACAGTATTAAACAGTATTAAACAGTATTAAACAGTATATAAACAGTATATAAACAGTATGTAAACAGTATATAAACAGTATATAAACAGTATATAAACAGTATGTAAACAGTATATAAACAGTATGTAAACAGTATGTAAACAGTATGTAAACAGTATGTAAACAGTATATAAACAACAGTATGTAAACAACAGTATGTAAACAGTATATAAACAGTATGTAAACAGTATGTAAACAGTATATAAACAGTATGTAAACAGTATTAAACAGTATATAAACAGTATATAAACAGTATGTAAACAGTATTAAACAGTATATAAACAGTATATAAACAGTATGTAAACAGTATTAAACAGTATATAAACAGTATGTAAACAACAGTATGTAAACAGTATTAAACAGTATATAAACAGTATGTAAACAACAGTATGTAAACAGTATTAAACAGTATATAAACAGTATGTAAACAACAGTATATAAACAGTATATAAACAGTATGTAAACAGTATATAAACAGTATATAAACAGTATATAAACAGTATGTAAACAACAGTATGTAAACAGTATTAAACAGTATTAAACAGTATTAAACAGTATTAAACAGTATTAAACTGAGTAGTGGTCCATTATTAAAGTGACCGGTGATTCCATGTCTATGTGAAGGGCCCTGTGAAACTATTCACCCCCCTTGGCATTTTTCCTATTCTGTTGCATTGCAACCTGTAATTTAAATGGATTTTTATTTGGATTTCATGTAATGGACATAAACAAAATAGGCCAAATTGGTGAAGTGAAATGAAAAACATTACTTGTTTAAAAAAATAAAATAATAATGTCATGGAAAACTGGTGCGTAACATATGCATTCACCTTCTCTGCTATGAGGCCCCTGAATAAGATCTGGTGCAACCAATTGCCTTTAGAAGTCACGTAATTTGTTAAATGATGTCCACCTGTGTGGAATCTAAGTGTCACATGATCTGTCACATGATCTCAGTATATATACACCTGTTCTTAAAATGCCCCAGAGTCTGCAACACCACTTAGCAAGGGGCAACACCAAGCAAGTGGCACCATGAAGACCAAAGAGCTCGCCAAACAGGTCAGGGAAAAAGTTGTGGAGAAGTACAGATCAGGGTTGGGTTATGAAAAAACATTGAACATTGAACGTCCCACGGAGCTCCGTTAAATCCATTATTTTAAAAAAAACGTAAAGGAAATGGCACCACAACAAAGCTGCCAAGAGAGGACCGCCCACCATAACTCACGGACAACAAAGCTGCCAAGAGAGGACCGCCCACCATAACTCACGGACAACAAAGCTGCCAAGAGAGGACCGCCCACCATAACTCACGGACAACAAAGCTGCCAAGAGAGGACCGCCCACCATAACTCACGGACAACAAAGCTGCCAAGAGAGGACCGCCCACCATAACTCACGGACAACAAAGCTGCCAAGAGAGGGCCGCCCACCATAACTCACGGACAACAAAGCTGCCAAGAGAGGGCTGCCCACAATAACTCACGGACAACAAAGCTGCCAAGAGAGGACCGCCCACCATAACTCACGGACAACAAAGCTGCCAAGAGAGGACCGCCCACCATAACTCACGGACAACAAAGCTGCCAAGAGAGGACCGCCCACCATAACTCACGGACAACAAAGCTGCCAAGAGAGGACCGCCCACCATAACTCACGGACAACAAAGCTGCCAAGAGAGGACCGCCCACCATAACTCACGGACAACAAAGCTGCCAAGAGAGGGCCGCCCACCATAACTCACGGACAACAAAGCTGCCAAGAGAGGGCCGCCCACCATAACTCACGGACAACAAAGCTGCCAAGAGAGGGCTGCCCACCATAACTCACGGACAACAAAGCTGCCAAGAGAGGGCTGCCCACCATAACTCACGGACAACAAAGCTGCCAAGAGAGGACCGCCCACCATAACTCACGGACAACAAAGCTGCCAGAGATGACCGCCCACCATAACTCACGGACAACAAAGCTGCCAAGAGAGGACCGCCCACCATAACTCACGGACAACAAAGCTGCCAAGAGAGGGCCGCCCACCATAACTCACGGACAACAAAGAGCCCAAAGATAACCCTGAAGGAGGGCTGTATACTGTCACATGCCACTGTACATGGGGCAGCAGCCTCTCAGGTGCAGGGTTGAGTAACCAGGTGGTAGATGGCTAGTGATGGCTGTTTAACAGTCTGATGGCCTTGAGATAGAAGCTATTTCAGATTGTCAGTGATGTGTACGCCGAGAAACTTGAAGCTTCTCACCTTCTCCACTGCGGTCCTGTCGATGTGGATAGGGGCCTGTTCCCTCTGCTGTCTCCTGTCCTGTCGATGTGGATAGGGGCCTGTTCCCTCTGCTGTCTCCTGTCCTGTCGATGTGGATAGGGGCCTGCTCCCCTGCTGTTTCCTGTCCTGTCGATGTGGATAGGGGCCTGCTCCCCTGCTGCCTCCTGTCCTGTCGATGTGGATAGGGGCCTGCTCCCTCTGCTGTCTCCTGTCCTGTCGATGTGGATAGGGGCCTGCTCCCCCTGCTGTCTCCTGTCCTATCGATGTGGATAGGGGCATGCTCCCTCTGCTGTCTCCTGTCCTGTCGATGCGGATAGGGGCCTGCTCCCCCTGCTCCCTCCTGTCCTATCGATGTGGATAGGGGCCTGCTCCCTCTGTAGTCCACGATCAGCTCCTTCGTTTTGTAAAACGTTGAGGGAGAGGTTATTTTCCTGTCACCAGTCCATCCAGGGCCCTCACCTCCTCCCTGTAGGCTGTCTTGTCATGGGAGGTGGCCACGCAGTCATGGGTGAACAAGGAGTACAGGAGGGGGCTGAGCACGCACCCTTGTGGGGCCCCTGTGTTGAGGATTAGTGTAGTGGAGGTGTTGTTTCCTACCTTCACCACCTGGGGGGGGGCGACCCTGTCAGGAAGTCCAGGACCCAGTTGCAAAGGGCGGTGTTCAGACCCAGGGCCCCGAGCTTAATGATGAGCATGGAGGATACTATGGTTTTGAAGAGTGAGCTGTAGTCAATGAACAGCATTCTTACCGTACATAGGTATTCCTCTTGTCCAGATGGGATCGGGCAGTGTGCAGTGCAATGACGATTACATAAGTGGAGGTAATATGATCGTTACTAGCCTCTCAAAGCGCTTAATGATGACTGAAGTGAGTGCTATAGTCATTTAGTTCAGTTACCTTTACTTTCTTGGGGTTTTTATTTTTTAACCTTTATTTAACCAGGCAAGTCAGTTAAGAACAAATTCTTATTTTCAATGACAGCCTAGGAACAGTGGGTTAACTGCCTGTTCAGGGGCAGAACGACAGATTTTGTACCTTGTCAGCTCGGGGATTTGAACTTGCAACCTTTCGGTTACTAGTCCAACGCTCTAACCACTAGGCTACCCTGCCGCCCACAGAAACAATGGTGGCCATCTTGAAGCAAGTGGGGACAACAGACTGGGATAGGCAGAGATTGAATATGTCCAGCCAGCTGGTCTGCGCGTGCTCCGAGGACGCGGCTCCGAGGACGCGGCTAAGGGATAACGGTGAACTGTTACTGTATGTGATAAAGGCCTATCATACTCATTTTATTAAGTGTATTGAGCGTCTGTGTTAATTGGGGCGAGTGTTTCGAGCGGATTATGAAAGTGCTGGGTCGGCATTAGGAATGTTTTCTCTCCTCCTTCTCATCCAACCCCATTAGAGATCACATCGGAGTTGTTAAGGGGAATGTTTTAGGCGTTATCCTGGGTTTAATGGGCCAAGCTCATCTACAGTCTCATTACCTGACTTGGCAACAGATCACATTATCCTGCCGTTCTGATCTTTTAGAAGTGTGTAAAGTACAAAAGAAAAGAGAGGGAGACAGAGAGAGAGATGATAGAGAGAGGGGAGAGAGAGAGAGAGAGGGGGGAAGGAGAGAGAGGGGAGAGAGAGAGAGAGAGATACAGAGATGGGAGAGAGAGAGAGAGAGAGAGAGGGAGAGAGAGAGAGAGAGAGAGAGAGAGAGAGAGAGAGGGAGAGAGAGAGAGGGAGAGGGAGAGAGAGAGGGAGAGAGAGAGAGAGAGAGAGAGAGATGAGAGAGAGAGCTGTGGTCGGTGAAAAACTAACGATGTGCCAGATTTAGCTTTGATTAAACATTGAAGGATCGCCTCTCTCTCTCACACACAAAGAACAGTGTCATCTCGCCTCCCCTTCACTCCCCTCGAGAGACTCCCCCCCCCCCCGTCGATGTCCACCCACCACTCCCGGATGACCACCACTAACGGACTGGTTGAACCCTATTGGCCGATGGAACCTTTGATCGATGTCAGAGGGCCGTTTCAAAGTGACCACTCGTTAACGCCCACTCCCTCACTCTCCAACCCTGTAGGCTTTGTTCCAATATCCACGCTATAGTATATATCTATGTATAGCGCTTAGAACACGGAATATTTGATGTATTTGATTGGCAGGTTATAAACCGAAAAAAAAAGTGTAATATCAAGGTCGCTGTTATTAATAAGACCGTGTTGATTCATGTGTTGTCGTTGATCCGTAGGGGTCTGAGGACGTCTCTGGGTACAGCCTGCTCCCATTCCGATAGAAACACATCGAAGAGAGAATATGAATAAAACAATTCGCGTTAGACCCACAGCTTCATGAGTAATTTAGATGTGTTTTTTTTGTGTGTTTTGTGTGCCGTTACTTGTTTGAAATGCATAATAATGTCACCCTGATTAGACAACCCTGGAGGGAAAACACTTGACAGAACTCAGAGTTTTAAGTTGATAAAAAAAAAATAAAGATTGAAAAGTAGGTTGAGATTATCATGGCATCGTTTTCACAAAATGGAGAGTGATGAAGAGGAAAGGGGAACCTGAGTCGTCATACAAACCTCAACCACGTTCCAGAGTTGTCTGATCTGAAAGATGGGACCCTTTGTCACGTTCTGACTTTTATTTCCTTTGTTTTGTATTTATTTAGTATGGTCAGGGCGTGAGTTGGGGTGGGCAGTCTATGTTTGATTTTCTATGATTTGGGATTTCTATGTTTCGGCCTAGTATGGTTCTCAATCAGAGGCAGGTGTCATTAGTTGTCTCTGATTGAGAATCATACTTAGGTAGCCTGGGTTTCACTGTGTGTTTGTGGGTGATTGTTCTGGCACTAGTCCTAAGAACCTGGCACTTTTCCCAAGAACCTGGCACTAGTCCTAAGAACCTGGCACTTTTCCCAAGAACCTGGCACTTTTCCTAAGAACCTGGCACTTTTCCTAAGGACCTGGCACTAATTCTAAGAACCTGGCACTTTTCCTAAGAACCTGGTACTAGTCCTAAGAACCTGGTACTTTTCCCAAGAACCTGGCACTAGTCCTAAGAACCTGGCACTTTTCCCAAGAACCTGGCACTTTTCCCAAGAACCTGGCACTAGTCCTAAGAACCTGGCACTTTTCCTAAGAACCTGGTACTAGTCCTAAGAACCTGGTACTAGTTCTAAGAACCTGGCACTAGTCCTAAGAACCTGGCACTAGTCCTAAGAACCTGGCACTAGTCCTAAGAACCTGGCACTTTTCCTAAGAACCTGGCACTAGTTCTAAGAACCTGGCACTAGTTCTAAGAACCTGGCACTTTTCTGCTTCGTGACATTTAACCCTAAAACGTCTGCTTTAAATCCACTCCTGTCCTGAAGAGCAGGTCATCCCTTTAAATCCACTCCTGTCCTGAAGAGCAAGTCATCCCTTTAAATCCACTCCTGTCCTGAAGAGCAGGTCATCCCTTTAAATCCACTCTTCCTGAAGAGCAGGTCATCCCTTTAAATCCACTCCTGTCCTGAAGAGCAGGTCATCCCTTTAAATCCACTCCTGTCCTGAAGAGCAGGTCATCCCTTTAAATCCACTCACTCCTGAAGAGCAGGTCATCCCTTTAAATCCACTCCTGTCATCTGAAGAGCAGGTCATCCCTTTAAATCCACTCCTGTCCTGAAGAGCAGGTCATCCCTTTAAATCCACTCCTGTCCTGAAGAGCAGGTCATCCCTTTAAATCCACTCCTGTCCTGAAGAGCAGGTCATCCCTTTAAATCCACTCCTGTCCTGAAGAGCAGGTCATCCCTTTAAATCCACTCCTGTCCTGAAGAGCAGGTCATCCCTTTAAATCCACTCCTGTCCTGAAGAGCAGGTCATCCCTTTAAATCCACTCCTGTCCTGAAGAGCAGGTCATCCCTTTAAATCCACTCCTGTCCCGAAGAGCAGGTCATCCCTTTAAATCCACTCCTGTCCTGAAGAGCAGGTCATCCCTTTAAATCCACTCCTGTCCTGAAGAGCAGGTCATCCCTTTAAATCCACTCCTGTCCTGAAGAGCAGGTCATCCCTTTAAATCCACTCCTGTCCTGAAGAGCAGGTCATCCCTTTAAATCCACTCCTGTCCTGAAGAGCAGGTCATCCCTTTAAATCCACTCCTGTCCCGAAGAGCAGGTCATCCCTTTAAATCCACTCCTGTCCTGAAGAGCAGGTCATCCCTTTAAATCCACTCCTGTCCTGAAGAGCAGGTCATCCCTTTAGTTTCCTATCAAAGTGTTGGTCAGGAAAATATCAGTCACTTCTCAAACTATACATCAATCAGTGGGAAACGTATTCAGGACATCCCAATTAGTTCAACAGTGGTTCAGACACTGTTTTCCTCCTCCAATTTTCTCTTCAGATGTTTTACAGAAAGAAAAGCCTTAAAGAAACAAACTCCCTCCCCTCTTTATCCTGGTCGGGTGGTTGTGGCAGTGAGCTTTATCAAGTGGTATAAATCTTTAATTTTAGAGATCAGCATTAATGGCAGAAACAGCCTAAGATGTGGGCTCCACTCCCTCCCTTTCATCCTCTCCACTGGGGGAATTCAGGGGTGATCCGCTGGGCTCAATCGCTTGCTCCCATAAGTACACAAAATTAGCTGCTTAGCTGTTGATCTCCATACATGATCCTTCAGAAAGCCTCTCTGTGTGTCCAAGGCAGCTTGATACCTTACTGGCTCTCCGGCTTCACAGGAACAGGAGGTGTAGGAGGGGGAGGGGGGTGAGGAGGAAGGAGCAAGGATCTAATTCAATCTCTTTTAAAGACAATAAGGCCGTGGCTTCCTCCCCTTACAGCTCGCCCCTGTCACCACCACACCGCCCGCTCCCCTGGCCTCACGGCTTAGAGACAGACGCTGAGCCGCTGCCTGCTTTGTAGACGCTTAGGAAACAGGAAATTGAATTGTCATTCATGTGTTTTTAGGTCCCCCTCCAGTACGGCGTTACTGCATAGCCTCATTTTGGGAAACATCAACGTTCATTGGGTAAATTCTGAGAGGTAGAATAATGAGGAGGAGAGAAATGTAAGGAACAGACCGCAGAGGAGCAAGATGGAGTGAGACTGAGCTGAGAGAGAGAGAGGAAGAGAGAGAGAGGGAAGAGAGAGAGAGAGAGGGAAGAGAGAGAGAGGGAAGAGAGAGAGAGAGAGGAAGAGAGAGAGAGCGAGAGAGAGAGAGAAGAGAGAGAGAAGGAGAGGAAGAGAGCGAGAGAGGGAAGAGAGACAGGGAAGAGAGAGAGAGAGACAGGGAAGAGAGAGAGAGCGAGAGAGAGAGAGAGGGAGAGAGAGAGGAAGAGAGAGGAAGAGGGAGAGAGAGAGAGGAAGAGGGAGAGAGAGAGAGAGCGGAAGAGAGGAAGAGGGAGAGGAAGAGGGAGAGAGAGAGAGAGATAGAGAGAGGGAGAGAGAGAGAGAGAGAGAGAGAGAGGGGAGAGAGAGAGAGAGAGAGAGAGAGAGAGAGAGAGAGGGAGAGAGAGAGAGAGAGAGAGAGAGAGAGGAACACTGCGAGGGCTGATTCTGTTTTGATCTATCCCTGTTTGTTAACTCAGGCTTCTCCTAATGAATCAATCACTTCACACCATCGTGTACGTGTATCTCCATGGTTTCTCCAACTGAACCCTGGCATCAGTTATTCTGTGGTCTATTCAGTAATGCTACTGTTGGCTTGTATTTCTCCTATTTAATGAGCCCGGGCAGCACTGTGAATTAGACCCCGCTCTGCTCGGCCTGCAGTGCAGTCTGTGGGCTTCCCTATATAGTGCACTACGTTTGCCCAGAGCTCTGGTCAAAATAAGTGCACTATAAAGTGACTAGGGTGCCATTTGTGTCGCAGACTGCCTGTGTTAATGGGACCCGCCTGTGAGAGCCTGAGAGGGACTGCAGCTCTCGTTAGCAGGGCTAGCTGTTATTGATTGGCCGGGGCCACTAGGGGCCCGCCTTCCTCCCTACCTGCGCTTGACTTTGTACTTGTGCTAGAGTTGTAAGGGTCTGCTGAACAACAGGGACCACGCACAGCTCAAACAGGCTCTGTGAAACGCCTATCAATTAGGCTTTGAAGGTCAAGCTATCTCTCTCTCTGTCTCTCTCTTTGCTTCTCGCTTGGCTCTCTCTCCAAAATACATCTGAAGACTCCATTCAATTAAATATTTGAGGCTGCAGCTGCTCTGTAAGCGAAAGGTCAACTAAGTCCAGGAGGGTAAAAGTGAAAGGCTTTGCGGCCTCCACTGTCTCCTTTAACACCCGGGCCAATCACAACAAAGCCTCCCCCAAGCTGGCTCTCTCTCCTCTTAATGATACCCACTGGTCAGTCCCCTAACTAGCAGTGCCCCCCTCCCCCACTGGTCAGTCCCCTAACTAGCAGTGCCCCCCTCCCCCACTGGTCAGTCCCCTAACTAGCAGTGCCCCCCATCCCCCACTGGTCAGTCCCCTAACTAGCAGTGCCCTTCCCCTCCCCCACTGATCAGTCCCCTAACTAGCAGTGGCCCCCCTCCCCACTGGTCAGTCCCCAACTAGCAGTGCCCCCCTCCCCACTGGTCAGTCCCCTAACTAGCAGTGCCCCCCTCCCCCACTGGTCAGTCCCCTAACTAGCAGTGCCCCCCTCCCCCACTGGTCAGTCCCCTAACTAGCAGTGCCCCCCCCCCCCCTCCCCACTGGTCAGTCCCCTAACTAGCAGTGGCACCCCCTCCCTCCCCTCCCCACTGGTCAGTCCCCTAACTAGCAGTGGCACCCCCTCCCTCCCCTCCCCCACTGGTCAGTCCCCTAACTAGCAGTGGCACCCCCTCCCCCCTCCCCTCCCCAGCACTGGTCAGTCCCCAGTAGTGGGCTGACCAGAACCAGGACTAGCAGTAGCTGAGAGGACCCCAGGACTATCCATCAGTAACAGTAGTGGGCTGACCCAGAACCAGGACTATCCATCAGTAACACCCCTCAGTAGTGGGCTGACAGGACCAGAACCAGAACTATCCATCCAGTAGTGGGCTGACAGGACCAGAACCAGGACTATCCATCAGTAACAGTAGTGGGCTGACAGGACCAGAACCAGGGATATCCATCAGTAACAGTAGTGGGCCTGACAGGACCAGAACCAGGGATATCCATCAGTAACAGTAGTGGGCTGGCTGACAGGACCAGAACCAGGACTATCCATCAGTAACAGTAGTGGGCTGACAAGACCAGAACCAGGACTATCCATCAGTAACAGTAGTGGGCTGACTATCCATCAGTAACAGTAGTGGGCTGGCTGACAGGACCAGAACCAGGGATATCCATCAGTAACAGTAGTGAGCTGACAGGACCAGAACCAGGACTATTCATCAGTAACAGTAGTGGGCTGACAGGACCAGAACCAGGAATTCATCCAGTAGTGGGCTGACAGGACCAGAACCAGGACTATCCATCAGTAACAGTAGTGGGCTGACAGGACCAGAACCAGGGATATCCATCAGTAACAGTAGTGGGCTGGCTGACAGGACCAGAACCAGGGATATCCATCAGTAACAGTAGTGGGCTGGCTGACAGGACCAGAACCAGGACTATCCATCAGTAACAGTAGTGGGCTGACAGGACCAGAACCAGGACTATCCATCAGTAACAGTAGTGGGCTGACAGGACCAGAACCAGGACTATCCATCAGTAACAGTAGTGGTGGGCTGACAGGACCAGAACCAGGACTATTCATCAGAACCAGGACCAGAACCAGGACTATCCATCAGTAACAGTAGTGGGCTGAGAGGACCAGAACCAGGACTATCCATCAGTAACAGGACCAGAACCAGGACTATCCATCAGTAACAGTAGTGGGCTGGCTGACAGGACCAGAACCAGGGATATCCATCAGTAACAGTAGTGGGCTGGCTGACAGGACCAGAACCAGGACTATCCATCAGGTAGTGGGCTGACAGGACCAGAACCAGGACTATCCATCAGTAACAGTAGTGGGCTGACAGGACCAGAACCAGGGATATCCATCAGTAACAGTAGTGGGCTGACAGGACCAGAACCAGGACTATCCATCAGTAACAGTAGTGGGCTGACAGGACCAGAACCAGGGATATCCATCAGTAACAGTAGTGGGCTGACAGGACCAGAACCAGAACTATCCATCAGTAACAGTAGTGGGCTGACAGGACCAGAACCAGGACTATCCATCAGTAACAGTAGTGGGCTGGCTGACAGGACCAGAACCAGGACTATCCATCAGGTGTGAAAAGTACTGATAATGATAACCCAGACATTATGTCACGCACTCGCTCCACTCTCTCTCAACTGGTTGACATTCAGAGAGAGAGAGAGAGAGAGAGAGAGAGAGAGAGAGAGAGAGAGAGAACAAGAGAAAGAAAGATCGAGAGAGCGCGAGAGAGAGAGAGAGAGAGAGAGAGAGAGAGAGAGAGAGAGAGCTGGCCAGACATCTAAAGGAGTGTTTGTGTGTTAGTTCTCCTCCTCCTCCTCCTCCTCCTCCTCCTCCTCCTCCCTCCTCTCCTCTCTAGCCCACTGAGGTGGAGTTAACCTCTGCAGTGAACTCTAATTATCCAGCCAGTGGCCTGAGGGAGTTCCCCAGGGACCCCCAACAACAGCCCAACATGACACACCACTCAATAACCATCAACACAAACGCCAGCTAATTGACTCCAATTGGGCCTCATTATTGCTGCTTTCGAGCAGTGAGGGTCAGTAGAACTGCTGCTCTTATGGCCAAGGTGAAACCTTCAGCTAAATGTGTGGACTCTAATAAAACTGTGTGGGACTCCAGAATAACCCTACAGATGTCTAGTTGTTTATACAACGGGTAGGTCTAGTCCTGGATGCTGATTGGTTAGTTGTTACAGCTGTTTATACAACGGGTGGTTCTAGTCCTGGATGCTGATTGGTTAGTTGTTTATACAACGGGTAGGTCTAGTCCTGGATGCTGATTGGTTAGTTGTTACAGCTGTTTATACAACGGGTGGGTCTAGTCCTGGATGCTGATTGGTTAGTTGTTACAGCTGTTTATACAACGGGTGGGTCTAGTCCTGGATGCTGATTGGTTAGTTGTTTATACAACGGGTGGGTCTAATCCTGGATGCTGATTGGTTAGTTGTTACAGCTGTTTATACAACGGGTAGGTCTAGTCCTGGATGCTGATTGGTTAGTTGTTACAGCTGTTTATACAACGGGTGGGTCTAGTCCTGGATGCTGATTGGTTAGTTGTTTATACAACGGGTGGGTCTAATCCTGGATGCTGATTGGTTAGTTGTTACAGCTGTTTATACAACGGGTAGGTCTAGTCCTGGATGCTGATTGGTTAGTTGTTACAGCTGTTTATACAACAGGTGGGTCTAGTCCTGGATGCTGATTGGTTAGTTGTTACAGCTGTTTATACAACGGGTGGGTATAGTCCTGGATGCTGATTGGTTAGTTGTTATAGCTGTTTATACAAGAGGTGGGTCTAGTCCTGGATGCTGATTGGTTAGTTGTTACAGCTGTTTATACAACGGGTGGGTCTAGTCCTGGATGCTGATTGGTTAGTTGTTACAGCTGTTTATACAACAGGTGGGTCTAGTCCTGGATGCTGATTGGTTAGTTGTTACAGCTGTTTATACAACAGGTGGGTCTAGTCCTGGATGCTGATTGGTTAGTTGTTACAGCTGTTTATACAACAGGTGGATCTAGTCCTGGATGCTGATTGGTTAGTTGTTACAGCTGTTTATACAACAGGTGGGTCTAGTCCTGGATGCTGATTGGTTAGTTGTTACAGCTGTTTATACAACGGGTGGGTCTAGTCCTGGATGCTGATTGGTTAGTTGTTACAGCTGTTTATACAACGGGTGGGTCTAGTCCTGGATGCTGATTGGTTAGTTGTTATAGCTGTTTATACAAGAGGTGGGTCTAGTCCTGGATGCTGATTGGTTAGTTGTTACAGCTGTTTATACAACAGGTGGGTCTAGTCCTGGATGCTGATTGGTTAGTTGTTAGAGCTGTTTATACAACGGGTAGGTCTAGTCCTGGATGCTGATTGGTTAGTTGTTACAGCTGTTTATACAACGAGTAGGTCTAGTCCTGGATGCTGATTGGTTAGTTGTTACAGCTGTTTATACAACAGGTGGGTCTAGTCCTGGATGCTGATTGGTTAGTTGTTTATACAACGGGTGGGTCTAATCCTGGATGCTGATTGGTTAGTTGTTACAGCTGTTTATAAAACGGGTGGGTCTAGTCCTGGATGCTGATTGGTTAGTTGTTACAGCTGTTTATACAACGGGTAGGTCTAGTCCTGGATGCTGATTGGTTAGTTGTTTATACAACGGGTGGGTCTAGTCCTGGATGCTGATTGGTTAGTTGTTACAGCTGTTTATACAACGGGTGGGTCTAGTCCTGGATGCTGATTGGTTAGTTGTTACAGCTGTTTATACAACGGGTAGGTCTAGTCCTGGATGCTGATTGGTTAGTTGTTACAACTGTTTATACAACAGGTGGGTCTAGTCCTGGATGCTGATTGGTTAGTTGTTACAGCTGTTTATACAACAGGTGGGTCTAGTCCTGGATGCTGATTGGTTAGTTGTTACAGCTGTTTATACAACAGGTGGGTCTAGTCCTGGATGCTGATTGGTTAGTTGTTACAGCTGTTTATACAACGGGTAGGTCTAGTCCTGGATGCTGATTGGTTAGTTGTTACAGCTGTTTATACAACGGGTAGGTCTAGTCCTGGATCCTGATTGGTTAGTTGTTACAGCTGTTTATACAACAGGTGGGTCTAGTCCTGGATGCTGATTGGTTAGTTGTTACAGCTGTTTATACAACAGGTGGGTCTAGTCCTGGATGCTGATTGGTTAGTTGTTACAGCTGTTTATACAACGGGTAGGTCTAGTCCTGGATGCTGATTGGTTAGTTGTTACAGCTGTTTATACAACGGGTAGGTCTAGTCCTGGATGCTGATTGGTTAGTTGTTACAGCTGTTTATACAACAGGTGGGTCTAGTCCTGGATGCTGATTGGTTAGTTGTTACAGCTGTTTATACAACGGGTGGGTCTAGTCCTGGATGCTGATTGGTTAGTTGTTATAGCTGTTTATACAACAGGTGGGTCTAGTCCTGGATGCTGATTGGTTAGTTGTTACAGCTGTTTATACAACGGGTAGGTCTAGTCCTGGATGCTGATTGGTTAGTTGTTACAGCTGTTTATACAACAGGTGGGTCTAGTCCTGGATGCTGATTGGTTAGTTGTTAAAGCTGTTTATACAACAGGTGGGTCTAGTCCTGGATGCTGATTGGTTAGTTGTTACAGCTGTTTATACAACAGGTGGGTCTAGTCCTGGATGCTGATTGGTTAGTTGTTACAGCTGTTTATACAACAGGTAGGTCTAGTCCTGGATGCTGATTGGTTAGTTGTTACAGCTGTTTATACAACAGGTGGGTCTAGTCCTGGATGCTGATTGGTTAGTTGTTACAGCTGTTTATACAACGGGTAGGTCTTGTCCTGGATGCTGATTGGTTAGTTGTTACTGCTGTTTATACAACGGGTAGGTCTAGTCCTGGATGCTGATTGGTTAGTTGTTACAGCTGTTTATACAACAGGTGGGTCTAGTCCTGGATGCTGATTGGTTAGTTGTTACAGCTGTTTATACAACGGGTGGGTCTAGTCCTGGATGCTGATTGTTTAGTTGTTATAGCTGTTTATACAACAGGTGGGTCTAGTCCTGGACGCTGATTGGTTAGTTGTTACAGCTGTTTATACAACGGGTAGGTCTAGTCCTGGATGCTGATTGGTTAGTTGTTACAGCTGTTTATACAACAGGTGGGTCTAGTCCTGGATGCTGATTGGTTAGTTGTTACAGCTGTTTATACTCAGGTGGGTCTAGTCCTGGATGCTGATTGGTTAGTTGTTACAGCTGTTTATACAACAGGTGGGTCTAGTCCTGGATGCTGATTGGTTAGTTGTTACAGCTGTTTATACAACAGGTGGGTCTAGTCCTGGATGCTGATTGGTTAGTTGTTACAGCTGTTTATACAACGGGTGGGTCTAGTCCTGGATGCTGATTGGTTAGTTGTTATAGCTGTTTATACAACAGGTGGGTCTAGTCCTGGATACTGATTGGTTAGTTGTTACAGCTGTTTATACAACGGGTAGGTCTAGTCCTGGACGCTGATTGGTTAGTTGTTTATACAACGGGTGGGTCTAATCCTGGATGCTGATTGGTTAGTTGTTACAGCTGTTTATACAACGGGTGGGTCTAGTCCTGGATGCTGATTGGTTAGTTGTTACAGCTGTTTATACAACGGGTGGGTCTAGTCCTGGATGCTGATTGGTTAGTTGTTACAGCTGTTTATACAACGGGTAGGTCTAGTCCTGGATGCTGATTGGTTAGTTGTTTATACAACGGGTGGGTCTAGTCCTGGATGCTGATTGGTTAGTTGTTACAGCTGTTTATACAACGGGTGGGTCTAGTCCTGGATGCTGATTGGTTAGTTGTTACAGCTGTTTATACAACGGGTAGGTCTAGTCCTGGATGCTGATTGGTTAGTTGTTACAGCTGTTTATACAACGGGTAGGTCTAGTCCTGGATGCTGATTGGTTAGTTGTTACAGCTGTTTATACAACGGGTAGGTCTAGTCCTGGATGCTGATTGGTTAGTTGTTACAGCTGTTTATACAACAGGTGGGTCTAGTCCTGGATGCTGATTGGTTAGTTGTTACAGCTGTTTATACAACGGGTGGGTCTAGTCCTGGATGCTGATTGGTTAGTTGTTACAGCTGTTTATACAACGGATAGGTCTAGTCCTGGATGCTGATTGGTTAGTTGTTACAGCTGTTTATACAACAGGTGGGTCTAGTCCTGGATGCTGATTGGTTAGTTGTTACAGCTGTTTATACAACAGGTGGATCTATTCCTGGATGCTGATTGGTTAGTTGTTACAGCTGTTTATACAACAGGTGGGTCTAGTCCTGGATGCTGATTGGTTAGTTGTTACAGCTGTTTATACAACAGGTGGGTCTAGTCCTGGATGCTGATTGGTTAGTTGTTACAGCTGTTTATACAACAGGTAGGTCTAGTCCTGGATGCTGATTGGTTAGTTGTTACAGCTGTTTATACAACAGGTGGGTCTAGTCCTGGATGCTGATTGGTTAGTTGTTACAGCTGTTTATACAACAGGTAGGTCTAGTCCTGGATGCTGATTGGTTAGTTGTTACAGCTGTTTATACAACAGGTGGGTCTAGTCCTGGATGCTGATTGGTTAGTTGTTACAGCTGTTTATACAACAGGTAGGTCTAGTCCTGGATGCTGATTGGTTAGTTGTTACAGCTGTTTATACAACAGGTAGGTCTAGTCCTGGATGCTGATTGGTTAGTTGTTACAGCTGTTTATACAACAGGTAGGTCTAGTCCTATGCTGATTGGTTAGTTGTTACAGCTGTTTATACAACAGGTGGGTCTAGTCCTGGATGCTGATTGGTTAGTTGTTACAGCTGTTTATACAACAGGTGGGTCTAGTCCTGGATGCTGATTGGTTAGTTGTTACAGCTGTTTATACAACAGGTAGGTCTAGTCCTGGATGCTGATTGGTTAGTTGTTACAGCTGTTTATACAACGGGTAGGTCTAGTCCTGGATGCTGATTGGTTAGTTGTTACAGCTGTTTATACAACGAGTAGGTCTAGTCCTGGATGCTGATTGGTTAGTTGTTACAGCTGTTTATACAACAGGTGGGTCTAGTCCTGGATGCTGATTGGTTAGTTGTTTATACAACGGGTGGGTCTAATCCTGGATGCTGATTGGTTAGTTGTTACAGCTGTTTATACAACGGGTGGGTCTAGTCCTGGATGCTGATTGGTTAGTTGTTACAGCTGTTTATACAACGGTTAGGTCTAGTCCTGGATGCTGATTGGTTAGTTGTTTATACAACGGGTGGGTCTAGTCCTGGATGCTGATTGGTTAGTTGTTACAGCTGTTTATACAACGGGTGGGTCTAGTCCTGGATGCTGATTGGTTAGTTGTTACAGCTGTTTATACAACGGGTAGGTCTAGTCCTGGATGCTGATTGGTTAGTTGTTACAACTGTTTATACAACAGGTGGGTCTAGTCCTGGATGCTGATTGGTTAGTTGTTACAGCTGTTTATACAACAGGTGGGTCTAGTCCTGGATGCTGATTGGTTAGTTGTTACAGCTGTTTATACAACAGGTGGGTCTAGTCCTGGATGCTGATTGGTTAGTTGTTACAGCTGTTTATACAACAGGTGGGTCTAGTCCTGGATGCTGATTGGTTAGTTGTTACAGCTGTTTATACAACGGGTAGGTCTAGTCCTGGATCCTGATTGGTTAGTTGTTACAGCTGTTTATACAACAGGTGGGTCTAGTCCTGGATGCTGATTGGTTAGTTGTTACAGCTGTTTATACAACAGGTGGTTCTAGTCCTGGATGCTGATTGGTTAGTTGTTACAGCTGTTTATACAACGGGTAGGTCTAGTCCTGGATGCTGATTGGTTAGTTGTTACAGCTGTTTATACAACAGGTGGGTCTAGTCCTGGATGCTGATTGGTTAGTTGTTACAGCTGTTTATACAACAGGTAGGTCTAGTCCTGGATGCTGATTGGTTAGTTGTTACAGCTGTTTATACAACAGGTAGGTCTAGTCCTGGATGCTGATTGGTTAGTTGTTACAGCTGTTTATACAACAGGTGGGTCTAGTCCTGGATGCTGATTGGTTAGTTGTTACAGCTGTTTATACAACAGGTAGGTCTAGTCCTGGATGCTGATTGGTTAGTTGTTACAGCTGTTTATACAACAGGTAGGTCTAGTCCTGGATGCTGATTGGTTAGTTGTTACAGCTGTTTATACAACAGGTAGGTCTAGTCCTGGATGCTGATTGGTTAGTTGTTACAGCTGTTTATACAACAGGTGGGTCTAGTCCTGGATGCTGATTGGTTAGTTGTTACAGCTGTTTATACAACAGGTGGGTCTAGTCCTGGATGCTGATTGGTTAGTTGTTACAGCTGTTTATACAACAGGTGGGTCTAGTCCTGGATGCTGATTGGTTAGTTGTTACAGCTGTTTATACAACAGGTAGGTCTAGTCCTGGATGCTGATTGGTTAGTTGTTACAGCTGTTTATACAACGGGTAGGTCTAGTCCTGGATGCTGATTGTTTAGTTGTTACAGCTGTTTATACAAGAGGTGGGTCTAGTCCTGGATGCTGATTGGTTAGTTGTTACAGCTGTTTATACAACAGGTGGGTCTAGTCCTGGATGCTGATTGGTTAGTTGTTAGAGCTGTTTATACAAGAGGTGGGTCTAGTCCTGGATGCTGATTGGTTAGTTGTTACAGCTGTTTATACAACAGGTGGGTCTAGTCCTGGATGCTGATTGGTTAGTTGTTAGAGCTGTTTATACAACGGGTAGGTCTAGTCCTGGATGCTGATTGGTTAGTTGTTACAGCTGTTTATACAACGAGTAGGTCTAGTCCTGGATGCTGATTGGTTAGTTGTTACAGCTGTTTATACAACAGGTGGGTCTAGTCCTGGATGCTGATTGGTTAGTTGTTTATACAACGGGTGGGTCTAATCCTGGATGCTGATTGGTTAGTTGTTACAGCTGTTTATAAAACGGGTGGGTCTAGTCCTGGATGCTGATTGGTTAGTTGTTACAGCTGTTTATACAACGGGTAGGTCTAGTCCTGGATGCTGATTGGTTAGTTGTTTATACAACGGGTGGGTCTAGTCCTGGATGCTGATTGGTTAGTTGTTACAGCTGTTTATACAACGGGTGGGTCTAGTCCTGGATGCTGATTGGTTAGTTGTTACAGCTGTTTATACAACGGGTAGGTCTAGTCCTGGATGCTGATTGGTTAGTTGTTACAACTGTTTATACAACAGGTGGGTCTAGTCCTGGATGCTGATTGGTTAGTTGTTACAGCTGTTTATACAACAGGTGGGTCTAGTCCTGGATGCTGATTGGTTAGTTGTTACAGCTGTTTATACAACAGGTGGGTCTAGTCCTGGATGCTGATTGGTTAGTTGTTACAGCTGTTTATACAACGGGTAGGTCTAGTCCTGGATGCTGATTGGTTAGTTGTTACAGCTGTTTATACAACGGGTAGGTCTAGTCCTGGATCCTGATTGGTTAGTTGTTACAGCTGTTTATACAACAGGTGGGTCTAGTCCTGGATGCTGATTGGTTAGTTGTTACAGCTGTTTATACAACAGGTGGGTCTAGTCCTGGATGCTGATTGGTTAGTTGTTACAGCTGTTTATACAACGGGTAGGTCTAGTCCTGGATGCTGATTGGTTAGTTGTTACAGCTGTTTATACAACGGGTAGGTCTAGTCCTGGATGCTGATTGGTTAGTTGTTACAGCTGTTTATACAACAGGTGGGTCTAGTCCTGGATGCTGATTGGTTAGTTGTTACAGCTGTTTATACAACGGGTGGGTCTAGTCCTGGATGCTGATTGGTTAGTTGTTATAGCTGTTTATACAACAGGTGGGTCTAGTCCTGGATGCTGATTGGTTAGTTGTTACAGCTGTTTATACAACGGGTAGGTCTAGTCCTGGATGCTGATTGGTTAGTTGTTACAGCTGTTTATACAACAGGTGGGTCTAGTCCTGGATGCTGATTGGTTAGTTGTTAAAGCTGTTTATACAACAGGTGGGTCTAGTCCTGGATGCTGATTGGTTAGTTGTTACAGCTGTTTATACAACAGGTGGGTCTAGTCCTGGATGCTGATTGGTTAGTTGTTACAGCTGTTTATACAACAGGTAGGTCTAGTCCTGGATGCTGATTGGTTAGTTGTTACAGCTGTTTATACAACAGGTGGGTCTAGTCCTGGATGCTGATTGGTTAGTTGTTACAGCTGTTTATACAACGGGTAGGTCTTGTCCTGGATGCTGATTGGTTAGTTGTTACTGCTGTTTATACAACGGGTAGGTCTAGTCCTGGATGCTGATTGGTTAGTTGTTACAGCTGTTTATACAACAGGTGGGTCTAGTCCTGGATGCTGATTGGTTAGTTGTTACAGCTGTTTATACAACGGGTGGGTCTAGTCCTGGATGCTGATTGTTTAGTTGTTATAGCTGTTTATACAACAGGTGGGTCTAGTCCTGGACGCTGATTGGTTAGTTGTTACAGCTGTTTATACAACGGGTAGGTCTAGTCCTGGATGCTGATTGGTTAGTTGTTACAGCTGTTTATACAACAGGTGGGTCTAGTCCTGGATGCTGATTGGTTAGTTGTTACAGCTGTTTATACTCAGGTGGGTCTAGTCCTGGATGCTGATTGGTTAGTTGTTACAGCTGTTTATACAACAGGTGGGTCTAGTCCTGGATGCTGATTGGTTAGTTGTTACAGCTGTTTATACAACAGGTGGGTCTAGTCCTGGATGCTGATTGGTTAGTTGTTACAGCTGTTTATACAACGGGTGGGTCTAGTCCTGGATGCTGATTGGTTAGTTGTTATAGCTGTTTATACAACAGGTGGGTCTAGTCCTGGATACTGATTGGTTAGTTGTTACAGCTGTTTATACAACGTTTAGGTCTAGTCCTGGACGCTGATTGGTTAGTTGTTTATACAACGGGTGTGTCTAATCCTGGATGCTGATTGGTTAGTTGTTACAGCTGTTTATACAACGGGTGGGTCTAGTCCTGGATGCTGATTGGTTAGTTGTTACAGCTGTTTATACAACGGGTGGGTCTAGTCCTGGATGCTGATTGGTTAGTTGTTACAGCTGTTTATACAACGGGTAGGTCTAGTCCTGGATGCTGATTGGTTAGTTGTTTATACAACGGGTGGGTCTAGTCCTGGATGCTGATTGGTTAGTTGTTACAGCTGTTTATACAACGGGTGGGTCTAGTCCTGGATGCTGATTGGTTAGTTGTTACAGCTGTTTATACAACGGGTAGGTCTAGTCCTGGATGCTGATTGGTTAGTTGTTACAGCTGTTTATACAACGGGTAGGTCTAGTCCTGGATGCTGATTGGTTAGTTGTTACAGCTGTTTATACAACGGGTAGGTCTAGTCCTGGATGCTGATTGGTTAGTTGTTACAGCTGTTTATACAACAGGTGGGTCTAGTCCTGGATGCTGATTGGTTAGTTGTTACAGCTGTTTATACAACGGGTGGGTCTAGTCCTGGATGCTGATTGGTTAGTTGTTACAGCTGTTTATACAACGGATAGGTCTAGTCCTGGATGCTGATTGGTTAGTTGTTACAGCTGTTTATACAACAGGTGGGTCTAGTCCTGGATGCTGATTGGTTAGTTGTTACAGCTGTTTATACAACAGGTAGGTCTAGTCCTGGATGCTGATTGGTTAGTTGTTACAGCTGTTTATACAACAGGTGGGTCTAGTCCTGGATGCTGATTGGTTAGTTGTTACAGCTGTTTATACAACAGGTGGGTCTAGTCCTGGATGCTGATTGGTTAGTTGTTACAGCTGTTTATACAACAGGTAGGTCTAGTCCTGGATGCTGATTGGTTAGTTGTTACAGCTGTTTATACAACAGGTGGGTCTAGTCCTGGATGCTGATTGGTTAGTTGTTACAGCTGTTTATACAACAGGTAGGTCTAGTCCTGGATGCTGATTGGTTAGTTGTTACAGCTGTTTATACAACAGGTGGGTCTAGTCCTGGATGCTGATTGGTTAGTTGTTACAGCTGTTTATACAACAGGTAGGTCTAGTCCTGGATGCTGATTGGTTAGTTGTTACAGCTGTTTATACAACAGGTAGGTCTAGTCCTGGATGCTGATTGGTTAGTTGTTACAGCTGTTTATACAACAGGTAGGTCTAGTCCTGGATGCTGATTGGTTAGTTGTTACAGCTGTTTATACAACAGGTGGGTCTAGTCCTGGATGCTGATTGGTTAGTTGTTACAGCTGTTTATACAACAGGTGGGTCTAGTCCTGGATGCTGATTGGTTAGTTGTTACAGCTGTTTATACAACAGGTAGGTCTAGTCCTGGATGCTGATTGGTTAGTTGTTACAGCTGTTTATACAACGGGTAGGTCTAGTCCTGGATGCTGATTTGTTAGTTGTTACAGCTGTTTATACAACGGTAGGTCTAGTCCTGGATGCTGATTGGTTAGTTGTTACAGCTGTTTATACAACAGGTGGGTCTAGTCCTGGATGCTGATTGGTTAGTTGTTTATACAACGGGTGGGTCTAATCCTGGATGCTGATTGGTTAGTTGTTACAGCTGTTTATACAACGGGTGGGTCTAGTCCTGGATGCTGATTGGTTAGTTGTTACAGCTGTTTATACAACGGTTAGGTCTAGTCCTGGATGCTGATTGGTTAGTTGTTTATACAACGGGTGGGTCTAGTCCTGGATGCTGATTGGTTAGTTGTTACAGCTGTTTATACAACGGGTGGGTCTAGTCCTGGATGCTGATTGGTTAGTTGTTACAGCTGTTTATACAACGGGTAGGTCTAGTCCTGGATGCTGATTGGTTAGTTGTTACAACTGTTTATACAACAGGTGGGTCTAGTCCTGGATGCTGATTGGTTAGTTGTTACAGCTGTTTATACAACAGGTGGGTCTAGTCCTGGATGCTGATTGGTTAGTTGTTACAGCTGTTTATACAACAGGTGGGTCTAGTCCTGGATGCTGATTGGTTAGTTGTTACAGCTGTTTATACAACAGGTGGGTCTAGTCCTGGATGCTGATTGGTTAGTTGTTACAGCTGTTTATACAACGGGTAGTCTAGTCCTGGATCCTGATTGGTTAGTTGTTACAGCTGTTTATACAACAGGTGGGTCTAGTCCTGGATGCTGATTGGTTAGTTGTTACAGCTGTTTATACAACAGGTGGTTCTAGTCCTGGATGCTGATTGGTTAGTTGTTACAGCTGTTTATACAACGGGTAGGTCTAGTCCTGGATGCTGATTGGTTAGTTGTTACAGCTGTTTATACAACAGGTGGGTCTAGTCCTGGATGCTGATTGGTTAGTTGTTACAGCTGTTTATACAACAGGTAGGTCTAGTCCTGGATGCTGATTGGTTAGTTGTTACAGCTGTTTATACAACAGGTAGGTCTAGTCCTGGATGCTGATTGGTTAGTTGTTACAGCTGTTTATACAACAGGTGGGTCTAGTCCTGGATGCTGATTGGTTAGTTGTTACAGCTGTTTATACAACAGGTAGGTCTAGTCCTGGATGCTGATTGGTTAGTTGTTACAGCTGTTTATACAACAGGTAGGTCTAGTCCTGGATGCTGATTGGTTAGTTGTTACAGCTGTTTATACAACAGGTAGGTCTAGTCCTGGATGCTGATTGGTTAGTTGTTACAGCTGTTTATACAACAGGTGGGTCTAGTCCTGGATGCTGATTGGTTAGTTGTTACAGCTGTTTATACAACAGGTGGGTCTAGTCCTGGATGCTGATTGGTTAGTTGTTACAGCTGTTTATACAACAGGTGGGTCTAGTCCTGGATGCTGATTGGTTAGTTGTTACAGCTGTTTATACAACAGGTAGGTCTAGTCCTGGATGCTGATTGGTTAGTTGTTACAGCTGTTTATACAACGGGTAGGTCTAGTCCTGGATGCTGATTGTTTAGTTGTTACAGCTGTTTATACAACAGGTAGGTCTAGTCCTGGATGCTGATTGGTTAGTTGTTACAGCTGTTTATACAACAGGTGGGTCTTGTCCTGGATGCTGATTGGTTCATTGTTACAGCTGTTTATACAACAGGTGGGTCTAGTCCTGGATGCTGATTGGTTAGTTGTTACAGCTGTTTATACAACAGGTAGGTCTAGTCCTGGATGCTGATTGGTTAGTTGTTACAGCTGTTTTTGTGGATTTTATTTAATTGAACATGAAATGTTTGTGATTTAAATAAGGTGTGACAAATGCTGGAAAATCAAATGTACAAACACACACACACACACACACACACACACACACACACACACACACACACACACACACACACACACACACACACACACACACACACACACACACACACACACACACACACAAAACATCCATAGTGTATTACATCCATATGTGGGAGATTAAAGTGTTACTTCCTCTCTCTCATTCAGGAAGTGAAAGGGGAACTGCACCTGCTGGTTGGTCCTCGTTGTTTGGCTCCTCAGGAAGTGAAAGGGGAACTGCACCTGCTGGTTGGTCCTCGTTGTTTGGCTCCTCAGGAAGTGAAAGGGGAACTGCACCTGCTGGTTGGTCCTCGTTGTTTGGCTCCTCAGGAAGTGAAAGGGGAACTGCACCTGCTGGTTGGTCCTCGTTGTTTGGCTCCTCAGGAAGTGAAAGGGGAACTGCACCTGCTGGTTGGTCCTCGTTGTTTGGCTCCTCAGGAAGTGAAAGGGGAACTGCACCTGCTGGTTGGTCCTCGTTGTTTGGCTCCTCAGGAAGTGAAAGGGGAACTGCACCTGCTGGTTGGTCCTCGTTGTTTGGCTCCTCAGGAAGTGAAAGGGGAACTGCACCTGCTGGTTGGTCCTCGTTGTTTGGCTCCTCAGGAAGTGAAAGGGGAACTGCACCTGCTGGTTGGTCCTCGTTGTTTGGCTCCTCAGGAAGTGAAAGGGGAACTGCACCTGCTGGTTGATCCTCGTTGTTTGGCTCCTCAGGAAGTGAAAGGGGAACTGCACCTGCTGGTTGGTCCTCGTTGTTTGGCTCCTCAGGAAGTGCTGGCGGCCATGACACAAGCCAAATGGCTGCTGGCTTGGGGGGGTTGTGGTTTATGTGTTTTTTGTCTTGTTGTGTGTCTTTCCCACCATGGGGGTCCATAATAATTACAAATACGTCAGTAGCCTACAGTCATATGAGAAAACCGCAAATTGCTGAATTTATGTAGATAATATAAACGTAAGTGTTTTGCTAACTTTCAAATGTTGTAGCAGGTCCCTGTAGAAATGAACAACCCTTTACATAATACCATAGATCAGTGTTCTGATAATATAACAATGTGAACCTTTCACCTTTCATTGTCATTATCAGCCGATACAGTTACTGTGTCTATCAGCATGTTGTCTGTTGGTAATGGGGTTACCTTGGTAACATGTCAGAGGTCACAGCTTCCTGTCTGTTGGTAATGGGGTTACCTTGGTAACATGTCAGAGGTCACAACTCCCTGTCTGGTGGCAATGGGGTTACCTTGGTAACATGTCAGAGGTCACACCTTCCTGTCTGGTGGTAATGGGGTTACCTTGGTAACATGTCAGAGGTCACACCTCCCTGTCTGGTGGTAATAGGGTTACCTTGGTAACATGTCAGAGGTCATACCTCCCTGTCTGTTGGTAATAGGGTTACCTTGGTAGCATGTCAGAGGTCACACCTTCCTGCCAGCCTGACCACTCTGCCTGCCCCTTTCCCTGAGCCCGCCAGCCTGACCACTCTGCCTGCCCCTTTCCCTGAGCCCGCCAGCCTGACCACTCTGCCTGCCCCTTTCCCTGAGCCCGCCAGCCTGACCACTCTGCCTGCCCCTTTCCCTGAGCCCGCCAGCCTGACCACTCTGCCTGCCCCTTTCCCTGAGCCCGCCAGCCTGACCACTCTGCCTGCCCCTTTCCCTGTGCCCGCCAGCCTGACCACTCTGCCTGCCCCTTTCCCTGAGCCCGCCAGCCTGACCACTCTGCCTGCCCCTTTCCCTTGGCCCGCCAGCCGCCCGGTACCATTACCGTTACTGACCCCTGCCTGCTTTGACCTGTCTATTTCCTGCCCCTGTTGGAATATCAAACTATTGTTTTTCGACGTGGTCTGAATCTGGGTCTTACCCTCATACCTGATAGTCTGGTGGTAACGGGGCTACCTACCTGACAGTCTGGTGGTAACGGGCTACCTACCTGATGGTCTGGTGGTAACGGGGCTACCTACCTGATAGTCTGGTGGTAACGGGGCTACCTACCTGATAGTCTGGTGGTAACGGGGCTACCTACCTGATGGTCTGGTGGTAACGGGCTACCTACCTGATAGTCTGGTGGTAACTGGGCTACCTACCTGATAGTCTGGTGGTCACGGGGCTACCTACCTGATAGTCTGGTGGTCACGGGCTACCTACCTGATAGTCTGGTGGTAACGGGGCTACCTACCTAGTGAAGTTTTCATAGAGAACAAAGGAATTTCTTCCACCTCACAGAACTTGAGGTCCGAACAACATTTATGTTCTGGAGAAAGTATAAAAGATCGGTGAAGAATCCAGCTACCAACTGGTCCGTTTTGGACAATTTTGTGAAACTCATGAGAGACAATATGGCCACATTACCATAACGTTGTTTATATAATAGCCTCAGTTATGAGGCTTGAATCTAATTGCTGTACAGGATGAGTGAGGAAAGATTAAACTATTTGTGTAATTATGGGATGCTATGTAATGATGTAATGTGAGACAATTGTATTTCTGTGTAAAGTTTCACTTAAGTCACTGGCACGCCCCCATGAACACAGCCAGGACTTGGCGTCATGAGACAGCCTTTTTCTGCTCTTCCGAATGAAACCCCACCTTGAGAATTTCTCAACAGACCATGTTTCTCTCAATTACGAGAGGACAAAGGTTGCAGACCAGCTTACTTCGATAACGAGAGGGCCAAGGTTTGAGACGATTGCTGAATCTTTTAACCATACCACGTGGTTAAACTCTTAGACTATCGATACCGACAGAATAAGAACAAGTCTTTGATATTAATTACTAGTCTGCAGCTAGGAATTCGGTATCATTAAACGCGAAGACCGACAACCGCCGAAACATCTATTCTATAACGACTTGAATGAATGCTACTCTGAACTAATCATTCTAACCACGAGAGAGAGAGCGAGAGAGAAAGAGAGGACGGACACAACAGAAACAACATTTTCAACAGAGATCCCGACGACACACTAATTGATCAGATATTCAAATATCTGAAAAGTTGTATTAGGAAAATTACAACTTTGTAATCTGAATATTTTCCTTGGTGCCCCGACATCCTAGTTAATTACAGTTACTTGATTAATTAGTTTAATCTCGTAATAATAATTACAGAGAGTTATTTGATAAATAAGTTTAATGATGCCAAAGACACAACAAGCTGATATCTCGAAGTGCTGTACAGAAACCCAGCCTAAAACCCCAAACAGCAAGCAATGCAGGTGTAGAAGCACAGTGGCTAGAAAAAGGCCGAAAACCTAGGAAGAAACCTAGAGAGGAACCAGGCTATGAGGGGTGGCCAGTCCTCTTCTGGCTGTGCCAGGTGGAGATTATAACAGAACATGGCCAAGATATTCAAATGTTCATAGATGACCAGCTGGGTCAAATAATAATAATCACAGTGGTTGTCGAGGGTGCAGCAAGTCAGCACCTCAGGAGTAAATGTCAGTTGGCTTTTCATAGCCGATCATTCAGAGTATGTCTACTGCTCCTGCTGTCTCTAGAGAGTTGAAAACAGCAGGTCTGGGACAGGTAGCACGTCTGGTGAACAGGTCTGTCTCCTTTTCTCTCTCTCTCTTCTCTCTCTCTCTCTCTCTCTCTCTCTCTCTCTCTCTCTCTTCCATAGCCGCAGGCAGAACAGTTGAAACTGGAGCAGCAGCACGGCCAGGTGGACTGGGGACAGCAAGGATTGCTTCAGGCCAGATAGTCCTGAGGCATGGTCCTAGGGCTCAGGTCCTCCGAGAGAGAGAGAAAGAAAGAAAGAATGAAAGAGAGAAAGAGAGAAAGTGAGAGAGATTTAGAGAGAGCATACTTAAATTCACACACACAGAAGTACTCCCGATATCACAAACTGACCCTAGCCCCCGACACATAAACTACTGCAGCATAAATCCTGGAGGCTGAGACA
>NW_024608728.1:0-10000 GCF_018296145.1 Oncorhynchus tshawytscha | reverse complement strand
ATATAGGTTTTTAGGTTTAAAATTGGTTTAATATAGGTTTATAAGGTTTAATATAGGTTTAAAATGGGTTTAAAATTGGTTTAATATAGGTTTAAAATTGGTCTAATATAGGTTTAATATAGGTTTAAAATGGGTTTAAAATTGGTTTAATATAGGTTTAATATAGGTTTAATGGATAGGTTTAAAATGGGTTTAATATAGGTTTAATATAGGTTTAAAATTGGTTTAATATAGGTTTAATATAGGTTTAATATAGGTTTAAAATGGGTTTAAAATTGGTTTAATATAGGTTTAAAATTGGTTTAATATAGGTTTAATATAGGTTTAAAATGGGTTTAAAATTGGTTTAATATAGGTTTAATATAGGTTTAAAATGGGTTTAAAATTGGTTTAATATAGGTTTAATATAGGTTTAAAATTGGTTTAATATAGGTTTAATATAGGTTTAATATAGGTTTAAAATTGGTTTAATATAGGTTTAATATAGGTTTAAAATTGGTTTAATATAGGTTTAATATAGGTTTAATATAGGTTTAAAATTGGTTTAATATAGGTTTAAAATTGGTTTAATATAGGTTTAATATAGGTTTAATATAGGTTTAAAATTGGTTTAATATAGGTTTAATATAGGTTTAAAATTGGTTTAAATTGGTTTCATATAGGTTTAATATAGGTTTAAAATTGGTTTAAATTGGTTTAATATTGGTTTAAAATGGTTTATATTGGTTTATTTTGGTTTAAAATTGGTTTAATGTAGGTTTAATATAGGTTTAAAATGTTTTAATGTTGGTTTAATGTTGGTTTAATGTTGGTTTAAAATGGATTTGTTGGTCATACTTTCCTTCCATGACAAAGCCTGAACTAAAGGCTGTGGTGCTCTGTGATCTCTCATTATATATGTGTATATATGTGTCTCCAGACATCTCAACACACCCAGACTGAACTAAAGGCTGTGGTTCTCTGTGATCTCTCATTATATATCTGTCTCCAGACATCTCAACACACCCAGACTGAACTAAACGCTGTGGTGCTCTGTGATCTCTCATTATATATGTGTATATATGTGTCTCCAGACATCTCAACACACCCAGACTGAACTAAAGGCTGTGGTGATCTGTGATCTCTCATTATATATCTGTCTCCAGACATCTCACAACACACCCAGACTGAACTATAGGCTGTGGTTCTCTGTGATCTCTCATTATATATCTGTCTCCAGACATCACAACACACCCAGATTGAACTAAAGGCTGTGGTGATCTGTGATCTCTCATTATATATGTGTCTCCAGACATCTCAACACACCCAGACTAAACTAAAGGCTGTGGTGATCTGTGATCTCTCATTATATATATGTCTCCAGACATCTCACAAAACACCCAGACACGTCACACAGTCATTACCTTTATTTTGTGACCAAATATTGACTTATTTAGTGTTTTTTTAATGGTATTTCAGGTACAATGTTCAAAGGACAACGTAAGCAGTTGGGAGTTGGGGCCAATTTCGCGGTAAAATGTTTCCTTGGTGTTAAATATCGTCTGTGAACAAACTTAAAATGTATAAGTTCGTGGGTCGGATGACAAGGTCATATTTTTCCATATTCTGTTCCAGTTAAAGGTTATTCAGATTTGTGGATCATCGTTTTTTAATGGCTAGCTCAGAATATGAACTTTCCAAAAGTGATTTATATATTATAGAGATTAGTCCTTTCAAGAGGCCAGTTAATGTATTTATAAATTCCAGCATTGGATGTTTCCAGTGGTGATTTTAGCATGTACATCTTGGTGAGGCAAAGACAATGTAATGTGGGATGTATGCCAGCAAAGCCACTACACAGCCTCAAACAATACGTGTATTGCACTATAAGGGTGACAAACGATGCCCACAAATTGTTAAGACCTACATAAAGCTGTCCCAACACCTTACCACTGCTACACCTGGTTATCAGCAGAGTCCCAACACCTTACCACTGCTACACCTGGTTATCAGCAGAGTCCCAACACCTTACCACTGCTACACCTGGTTATCAGCAGAGTCCCAACACCTTACCACTGCTACACCTGGTTATCAGCAGAGTCCCAACACCTTACCACTGCTACACCTGGTTATCAGCAGAGTCCCAACACCTTACCACTGCTACACCTGGTTATCAGCAGAGTCCCAACATCTTACCACTGCTACACCTGGCTATCAGCAGAGTCCCAACATCTTACCACTGCTACACCTGGTTATCAGCAGAGTCCCAACACCTTACCACTGTTACACCTGGCTATCAGCAGAGTCCCAACATCTTACCACTGCTACACCTGACTATCAGCAGAGTCCCAACATCTATTCCACTGCTACACCTGGTTATCAGCAGAGTCCCAACATCTTACCACTGCTACACCTGGCTATCAGCAGAGTCCCAACATCTTACCACTGCTACACCTGGCTATCAGCAGAGTCCCAACACCTTACCACTGTTACACCTGGCTATCAGCAGAGTCCCAACACCTTACCACTGTTACACCTGGCTATCAGCAGAGTCCCAACACCTTACCACTGTTACACCTGGTTATCAGCAGAGTCCCAACACCTTACCACTGCTACACCTGGTTATCAGCAGAGTCCCAACACCTTACCACTGCTACACCTGGCTATCAGCAGAGTCCCAACACCTTACCACTGTTACACCTGGCTATCAGCAGAGTCCCAACACCTTACCACTGCTACACCTGGCTATCAGCAGAGTCCCAACACCTTACCACTGCTACACCTGGCTATCAGCAGAGTCCCAACACCTACCACTGCTACACCTGGCTATCAGCAGAGTCCCAACACCTTACCACTGTTACACCTGGCTATCAGCAGAGTCCCAACACCTTACCACTACTACACTGGCTATCAGCAGAGTCCCAACACCTTACCACTGCTACACCTGACTATCAGCAGAGTCCCAACACCTTACCACTGCTACACCTGGACTATCAGCAGAGTCCCAACACCTTACCACTGCTACACCTGGCTATCAGCAGAGTCCCAACACCTTACCACTGCTACACCTGGTTATCAGCAGAGTCCCAACACCTTACCACTGCTACACCTGGCTATCAGCAGAGTCCCAACACCTTACCACTGCTACACCTGGCTATCAGCAGAGTCCCAACACCTTACCACTGCTACACCTGGCTATCAGCAGAGTCCCAACACCTTACCACTGCTACACCTGGCTATCAGCAGAGTCCCAACACCTACCACTGCTACACCTGGCTATCAGCAGAGTCCCAACACCTTACCACTGCTACACCTGGCTATTAGCAGAGTCCCAACACCTTACCACTGCTACACCTGGCTATCAGCAGAGTCCCAACACCTTACCACTGCTACACCTGGCTATCAGCAGAGTCCCAACACCTTACCACTGCTACACCTGGCTATCAGCAGAGTCCCAACACCACTGCTACACCTGGCTATCAGCAGAGTCCCAACACCTTACCACTGCTACACTGGCTATCAGCAGAGTCCCAACACCACTGCTACACCTGGCTATCAGCAGAGTCCCAACACCACTGCTACACCTGGCTATCAGCAGAGTCCCAACAACACTGCTACACCTGGCTATCAGCAGAGTCCCAACACCTTACCACTGCTACACCTGGTTATCAGCAGAGTCCCAACACCTTACCACTGTTACACCTGGCTATCAGCAGAGTCCCAACACCTTACCACTGCTACACCTGGTTATCAGCAGAGTCCCAACACCTTACCACTGTTACACCTGGTTATCAGCAGAGTCCCAACACCTTACCACTGCTACACCTGGCTATCAGCAGAGTCCCAACACCTTACCACTGCTACACCTGGCTCTCAGCAGAGTCCCAACACCTTACCACTGTTACACCTGGCTATCAGCAGAGTCCCAACACCTTACCACTGCTACACCTGGCTATCAGCGGAGTCCCAACACCTTACCACTGCTACACCTGGATATCAGCAGAGTCCCAACACCTTACCACTGTTACACCTGGCTATCAGCAGAGTCCCAACACCTTACCACTGTTACACCTGACTATTAGCAGAGTCCAACACCTTACCACTGCTACCCTGGCTATCAGCAGAGTCCCAACACCTTACCACTGCTACACCTGGCTATCAGCAGAGTCCCAACACCTTACCACTGTTACACCTGGCTATCAGCAGAGTCCCAACACCTTACCACTGCTACACCTGGTTATCAGCAGAGTCCCAACACCTTACCACTGCTACACCTGGCTATCAGCAGAGTCCCAACACCTTACCACTGCTACACCTGGCTATCAGCAGAGTCCCAACACCTTACCACTGCTACACTGGCTCTCAGCAGAGTCCCAACACCTTACCACTGCTACACCTGGCTATCAGCAGAGTCCCAACACCTTACCACTGCTACACCTGGCTATCAGCAGAGTCCCAACACCTTACCACTGCTACACCTGGCTATCAGCAGAGTCCCAACACCTACCACTGTTACACCTGGCTATCAGCAGAGTCCCAACACCTTACCACTGCTACACCTGGCTATCAGCAGAGTCCCAACACCTTACCACTGCTACACCTGGCTATCAGCAGAGTCCCAACACCACTGCTACACCTGGCTATTAGCAGAGTCCCAACACCTTACCACTGCTACACCTGGCTATCAGCAGAGTCCCAACACCTTACCACTGCTACACCTGGCTATCAGCAGAGTCTCAACACCTTACCACTGCTACACCTGGCTATCAGCAGAGTCCCAACACCTTACCACTGCTACACCTGGCTATCAGCAGAGTCCCAACACCTTACCACTCCTATACCTGGCTATCAGCAGAGTCTCAACACCTTACCACTGCTACACCTGGCTATCAGCAGAGTCCCAACACCACTGCTACACCTGGCTATCAGCAGAGTCCCAACACCTTACCACTGCTACACCTGGCTATCAGCAGAGTCCCAACACCACTGCTACACCTGGCTATCAGCAGAGTCCCAACACCTTACCACTGCTACACCTGGCTATCAGCAGAGTCCCAACACCACTGCTACACCTGGCTATCAGCAGAGTCCCAACACCTACCACTGATACACCTGGCTATCAGCAGAGTCCCAACACCTTACTACTGCTACACCTGGCTATCAGCAGAGTCCCAACACCTACCACTGTTACACCTGGCTACAGAAGAGTCCCAACACCTTACCACTGCTACACCTGGCTCTCAGCAGAGTCCTTAACACCTTACCACTGCTACACCTGGTTATCAGCAGAGTCCCAACACCTACTCACTGCTACACTGGCTATCAGCAGAGTCCCAACACCTTACCACTGCTACACCTGGCTATCAGCAGAGTCTCAACACCTACTACTGCTACACCTGGATATCAGCAGAGTCCCAACACCTTACCACTGCTACACCTGGCTACTGTGCAGAGTCCCAACACCTTACCACTGCTACACCTGGCTATCAGCAGAGTCCCAACACCTTACCACTGCTACACCTGGCTTAATAGCAGAGTCCCAACACCTTACCACTGCTACACCTGGCTCTCAGCAGAGTCCCAACACCTACCACTGCTACAGCTGGCTCTCAGCAGAGTCCCAACACTCTTACCACTGCTACACCTGGCTATCAGCAGATTCCCAACACCTTACCACTGCTACACACTGGCTATCAGCAGAGTCCCAACACCTTACCACTGCTACACCTGGCTCTCAGCAGAGTCCCAACACCTACCACTGATACACCTGGCTATCAGCAGAGTCCCAACACCTTACCACTGCTACACCTGGCTAATCAGCAGAGTCTCAACACCTTACCACTGCTACACCTGGTTATCAGCAGAGTCTCAACACCTACCACTGTTACACTCTGGCTATCAGCAGAGTTCCAACACTCTGCCACTGTTACACTGGCTTTCAGCAGAGTCCCAACACCTACCACTGCTACACCTGGCTATCAGCAGAGTCCCAACACCTTACCACTGCTACACCTGGCTATCAGCAGAGTCCTAACACTCTTACCACACTGCTACACCTGGATATCAGTGGAGTCCCAACACCTACTACTGCTACACCTGCCATCAGCAGAGTCCCAACACCTACTACTGCTACACCTGGCTTCCTCAGAGTCCCAACACCTTACCACTGCTACACCTGGCTATCAGCAGAGTCCCAACACCTTACCACTGCCACCTGGCTATCAGCAGAGTCTCAACACCTACCACTGTTACACCTGGATATCAGCAGAGTCCTAACACCTACCACTGTTACACCTGGCTATCAGCAGAGTCTCAACACTTACTACTGTTGGCACTCTGGATATCAGCAGAGTCTCAACACTCTTACCACTAGGGCAACCCTGGCTAGTCAGCAGAGTCCCAACACCTTACTACTGCTACACCTGGCTATCAGCAGAGTCCAACACCTTACCACTGCTACTCTGGCTAACAGCGGGAGTCTCAACACCTACCACTGTTAAGTACCTGGCTATCAGCAGAGTCCCAACACCTTACCACTGCTACACTCTGGTTATCAGCAGAGTCCCAACACCTTACCACTGTTACACCTGGCTATCAGCAGAGTCCCAACACCTTACCACTGCTACACCTGGTTATCAGCAGAGTCCCAACACCTACCACTGCTACACCTGGCTATCAGCAGAGTCCCAACACCTTACCACTGCTACACCTGGCTATCAGCAGAGTCCCAGCACCTTACCACTGCTACACCTGGCTATCAGCAGAGTCCTAATACTCTTACTCACTGTTACAACCTGGCTATCAGCAGAGTCTCAACACCTTACCACTGCTACACTCTGGCTATCAGTAGAGTCCCAACACCTTACCACTGCTACACCTGGCTATCAGCAGAGTCCCAACACCTACTACTGCTACACCTGATATCAGCAGAGTCCCAACACCCACATTACTACTGCTACACCTGGTCAGCAGAGTCCCAACACTTACCACTGCTACACCTGGCTAATAGCAGATCTCAACACCTACTACTGCTAATTCTGATATCAGCAGAGTCTCAACACCTTACTACTGCTACACCTGCAATAGCAGAGTCCTGAACACCTTACCACTGCTACACCTGGCTATCAGCAGAGTCCCAACACCTACCACTGCTACACCTGGCTATCAGCAGAGTCTCAACACTTACCACTGCTACACCTGGCTCTCAGTAGAGTCCCAACACCTTACTACTGTTACACCTGGCTCCTCAGCAGAGTCCCAACACCTTACTGCTACTCCTGGCCATTGGCAGATTCCCCAAATTGTTCTTACTACTGCTACACCTGGCTATCAGCAGAGTCCCAACACTCTTACCACTGCCACTCTGGTTTTCAGCAGAGTCCCAACACCTTACTACTGATACACCTGGCTATCAGCAGAGTCCCAACACCTTACTACTGCTACACTGGTTACCAGCAGAGTCCCAACACCCACTACTGCACTTGGTTATCAGTAGAGTCTCAATACCTACTATCTGTTACACCTGGCTATCAGCAGAGTTCTGGGTCAAACACCTTACCACTGCAGCAGTACTGGCCTCAGCAGAGTCCCAACACTCTACTATTACTGCACCTGGCTATCAGCAGAGTCTCAAATACCTTACTACTGCTACACTCCTGGCTACTTTGGAAGCAGAGTCCCAATACCTTACCACTGCTACACCTGGATATCAGTGGAGTCCAACACTTACCACTGTTATACTTGGCATCAGTGGAGTCCCAACCTGCACACTGCTACACCTGGCTATCAGCAGAGTCCCAACACCTACCACTGCTACACCCTGGCTCTCAGCAGAGTCCAACACCTACCACTGCCACCTGGCTATCAGCAGAGTCCCAACACCTTACCACTGCTACACCTGGCTATCAGCAGAGTCCTAACACCTTACCACTGTTACACCTGGATATCAGCAGAGTCCCAACACCTTACCACTGTTACACTGGCTATCAGCAGAGTCCCAGCACCTTACCACTGTTACCTGGATATCAGCAGAGTCCCAACACCTTACCACTGCTACACCTGGCTATCAGCAGAGTCCCAACACCTTACCACTGCTACACCTGGCTATCAGCAGAGTCCCAACACCTTACCACTGCTACACCTGGCTGTCAGCGGAGTCCCAACACTCACTGTTACACCTGGCTATCAGCAGAGTCCCAACACCTTACCACTGCTACACCTGGTTATCAGCAGAGTCCCAACACCTTACCACTGTTACACCTGGCTATCAGCAGAGTCCCAACACCTTACCACTGCTACACCTGGTTATCAGCAGAGTCCCAACACCACCACTGCTACACCTGGCTATCAGCAGAGTCCCAACACCTTACCACTGCTACACCTGGCTATCAGCAGAGTCCCAGCACCTTACTGCTACACCTGGCTATCAGCAGTCCCAACACTTACCACTGTTACACCTGGCTATCAGCAGAGTCAACACCTTACCACTGCTACACCTGGCTATCAGCAGAGTCCCAACACCTTACCACTGCTACACCTGGCTACAGCAGAGTCCCAACACCTTACCACTGCTAGCACCTGGCTATCAGCAGAGTCCCAACACCTTACCACTTACTACACCTGGCTATCAGCAGAGTCCCAACACTTTACCACTGCTACACCTGGCTGTCAGCAGAGTCCCAACACCTTACCACTGTTACACCTGGCTATCAGCAGAGTCCCAACACCTTACCACTGTTACACCTGGCTATCAGCAGAGTCCCAACACCTTACCACTGCTACACCTGGCTATCAGCAGAGTCCCAACACCTTACCACTGCTACACCTGGCTATCAGCAGAGTCCCAACACCTTACCACTGTTACACCTGGCTATCAGCAGATCCCAACCCACCTTACCACTGTTACCTGGCTATCAGCAGAGTCCCAGCACCTTACCACTGTTACACCTATTATCAGCAGAGTCCCAACACCTTACCACTGCTACCTGGCTATCAGCAGAGTCCAACACCTTACCACTGCTACACCTGGCTATCAGCAGAGTCCCAACACCTTACCACTGTTACACCTGGTTATCAGCAGAGTCCCAACACCTTACCACTGTTACACCTGGATATCAGCAGAGTCCAACACATTACCACTGCTACACCTGGCTATCAGCAGAGTCCCAGCACATTACCACTGCTACACCTGGCTATCAGCAGAGTCCCAACACCTTACCACTGCTACACCTGGCTATCAGCAGAGTCCCAACACCTTACCACTGCTACACCTGGCTATCAGCAGAGTCCCAACACCTTACCACTGCTACACCTGGCTATCAGCAGAGTCCCAACACCTTACCACTGATACACCTGGCTATCAGCAGAGTCCCAACACCCTACCACTGCTACACCTAAGCACAGCAGAGTCCCAACCTTACCACTGCTACACCTGGCTATCCAGCACTTACCACTGCTCCCAACACAGAGTCCCAACACCTGTTACACCTGGTTATCAGCAGAGTCCCAACACCTTACCACTGCTACACCTGGCTATCAGCAGAGTCCCAACACCTTACCACTGCTACACCTGGCTATCAGCAGGGTCAACACCTTACCACTGCTACACCTGGCTATCCAGCAGAGTCCCAACACCTACCACTGCTACACCTGGTTATCAGCAGAGTCCCAACACCTTACCACTGCTACCCTGGCTATCAGCAGAGTCCCCAACACCTACCACTGTTACACCTGGCTATCAGCAGAGTCCCAACACCTTACCACTGCTGCACCTGGTTATCCAGCAGAGTCCCAACACCTTACCACTGCTACACCTGGTTATGGCAGAGTCCCAACTTATACCACTACCACCTGGCTATCAGCAGAGTCCCAACACCTTACCACTGCTACACCTGGCTATCAGCGAGTCCAACACCTTACCACTGCTACACCTGGCTATCCAGCAGAGTCCCAACACCTTACCACTGCTACACCTGGCTATCAGCAGAGTCCCAACACACTACCACTGATACACCTGGCTATC
>NW_024608727.1:0-77073 GCF_018296145.1 Oncorhynchus tshawytscha | reverse complement strand
TCTATCATATTACAATAGAGAGGGTAGATCTAGCTGGTCTGTCATAATATAATAGAGACAGCAGATCTAGCTGGTCTGTCATAATATAATAGAGACTGTATATCTAGCTGGTATGTCATAATATAATTGAAACAGTATATCTTGCTGGTCTGTCATAATATAATAGAGACAGTAAATCTTGCTGGTCGGTCATAATGTAATAGAGACAGTAGATCTAGCTGTTCTGTCCCAATATAACAGAGACAGTAGATCTAGCTGGTCTGTCATAATATAATAGAGACAGTAGATCTAGCTGGTCTGTCATAATATAATAGAGACAGTAGATCTAGCTGGTCTGTCATAATATAATAGAGACAGGAGATCTAGCTGGTCTGTCATAATATAATAAAGACAGGAGATCGAGCTCGTCTGTCATAATACAATGAGACAATAGATCTAGCTGGTCTGTCATATTATAATTGAGACAGTAGATCTAGCTGGTCTGTCATAATATAATAGAGACAGTAGATCTAGCTGGTCTGTCATAATATAATAGAGACAGTATATCTTGCTGGTCTGTCATAATGTAATAGAGACAGTAGATCTAGCTGGTCTGTCATATTATAATTGAGGCAGTAGATCTAGCTGATCTGTCATAATACAATTGAGACAGTAGATATAGCTGGTCTACCATAATATAATAGAGACAGTAGATCTAGCTGGTCTGTCATAATATAATAGAGACAGTATATCTTGCTGGTCTGTCATTATATAATAGAGACTGTAGATCTAGCTGGTCTGTCATAATATAATAGAGACAGTAGATCAAGCTGGTCTGTCAAAATATAATAGAGACAGGAGATCTAGCTGGATTTGTCATAATATAATAGAGACAGTATATCTTGCTGGTCTGTCATAATATAATAGAGACAGTAGATCTAGCTGGTCTGTCATGTTATAATTGAGGCAGTAGATCTATGTGGTCTATCATAATATAATAGAGACAGTAAATCTTGCTGGTCTGTCATAATGTAATAGAGACAGTAGATCTAGCTGGTCTGTCATAATATAATAGAGACAGTAGATCTAGCTGGTCTGTCATAATATAATAGAGACAGTAGATCTAGCTGGTCTGTCATAATATAATAGAGACAGTAGATCTAGCTGGTCTGTCATATTATAATTGAGGCAGTAGATCTAGCTGGTCTGTCATAATACAATTGAGACAGTAGATCTAGCTGGTCGACCATAATATAATAGAGACAGTAGATCTAGCTGGTCTGTCATAATATAATAGAGACAGTAGATCTAGGTGGTCTATCATAATATAAAAGAGACAGTAGATCTAGCTGGTCTGCCATAATATAACAGAGACAGTAGATCTAGCTGGTCTGTCATAATATAATAGAGACAGTATATCTTGCTGGTCTGTCATAATATAATAGAGACAGTAGATCTAGCTGGTCTGTCATAATATAATAGAGACAGTAGATCTAGCTGGTCTGTCATAATATAATAGAGACAGTAGATCTAGCTGGTCTGTCATAATATAATAGAGACAGTAGATCTAGCTGGTCTGTCATAATATAATAAAGACAGGAGATCTAGCTGGTCTGTCATAATACAACTGAGACAATAGATCTAGCTGGTCTGTCATATTATAATTGAGACAGTAGATCTAGCTGGTCTGTCATAATATAATAGAGACAGTAGATCTAGCTGGTCTGTCATAAATATAATAGAGACAGTAGATCTAGCTGGTCTGTCATATTATAATAGAGGCAGTAGATCTAGCTGATCTGTCATAATATAATTGAGACAGTAGATCTAGCTGGTCTGTCCATAATATAATAGAGACAGTAGATCTAGCTGGTCTGTCATAATATAATAGAGACAGTAGATCTTGCTGGTCTGTCATATATAATAGAGACTGTAGATCTAGCTGGTCTGTCATAATATAATAGAGACAGTAGATCTAGCTGGTCTGTCATAATATAATAGAGACAGTAGATCTAGCTGGTTTGTCATAATATAATAGAGACAGTATATCTTGCTGGTCTGTCATAATATAATAGAGACAGTAGATCTAGCTGGTCTGTCATATTATAATAGAGACAGTAGATCTAGCTGGTCTGTCATAATATAAAATAGACAGTAGTCTAGTGGGTCTGTCATAATATAATTGAGACAGTAGATCTAGCTGGTCTATCATATTACAATAGAGACAGTAGATCTAGCTGGTCTGTCATAATATAATAGAGACAGTAGATCTAGCTGGTCTGTCATAATATAATAGAGACTGTATATCTAGCTGGTATGTCATAATATAATAAACAGTATATCTTGCTGGTCTGTCATAATATAATAGAGACAGTAAATCTTGCTGGTCGGTCATAATGTAATAGAGACAGTAGATCTAGCTGGTCTGTCCCAATATAACAGAGACAGTAGATCTAGCTGGTCTGTCATAATATAATAGAGACAGTAGATCTAGCTGGTCTGTCATAATATAATAGAGACAGTAGATCTAGCTGGTCTGTCATAATATAATAGAGACAGGAGATCTAGCTGGTCTGTCATAATATAATAAAGACAGGAGATCGAGCTCGTCTGTCATAATACAACTGAGACAATAGATCTAGCTGGTCTGTCATATTATAATTGAGACAGTAGATCTAGCTGGTCTGTCATAATATAATAGAGACAGTAGATCTAGCTGGTCTGTCATAATATAATAGAGACAGTATATCTTGCTGGTCTGTCATAATGTAATAGAGACAGTAGATCTAGCTGGTCTGTCATATTATAATTGAGGCAGTAGATCTAGCTGATCTGTCATAATACAATTGAGACAGTAGATATAGCTGGTCTACCATAATATAACAGAGACAGTAGATCTAGCTGGTCTGTCATAATATAATAGAGACAGTATATCTTGCTGGTCTGTCATTATATAATAGAGACTGTAGATCTAGCTGGTCTGTCATAATATAATAGAGACAGTAGATCAAGCTGGTCTGTCATAATATAATAGAGACAGGAGATCTAGCTGGATTTGTCATAATATAATAGAGACAGTATATCTTGCTGGTCTGTCATTATATAATAGAGACAGTAGATCTAGCTGATCTGTCATAATACAATTGAGACAGTAGATATAGCTGGTCTACCATAATATAACAGAGACAGTAGATCTAGCTGGTCTGTCATAATGTAATAGAGACAGTAGATCTAGCTGGTCTGTCATAATATAATAGAGACAGTAGATCTAGCTGGTCTGTCATAATATAATAGAGACAGAATATCTAGCTGGTCTGTCATAATATAATAGAGACAGTAGATCTAGCTGGTCTGTCATATTATAATTGAGGCAGTAGATCTAGCTGGTCTGTCATAATACAATTGAGACAGTAGATCTAGCTGGTCGACCATAATATAATAGAGACAGTAGATCTAGCTGGTCTGTCATAATATAATAGAGACAGTAGATCTAGGTGGTCTATCATAATATAAAAGAGACAGTAGATCTAGCTGGTCTGTCATAATATAACAGAGACAGTAGATCTAGCTGGTCTGTCATAATATAATAGAGACAGTATATCTTGCTGGTCTGTCATAATATAATAGAGACAGTAGATCTAGCTGGTCTACCATAATATAACAGAGACAGTAGATCTAGCTGGTCTGTCATAATATAATAGAGACAGTAGATCTAGCTGGTCTGTCATAATATAATAGAGACAGTAGATCTAGCTGGTCTGTCATAATATAATAAAGACAGTAGATCTAGCTGGTCTGTCATAATACAACTGAGACAGTAGATCTAGCTGGTCTGTCATATTATAATAAGTAGATCTAGCTGGTCTGTCATAATATAATAGAGACAGTAGATCTAGCTGGTCTGTCATAATGTAATAGAGACAGTAGATCTAGCTGGTCTGTCATAATATAATAGAGACAGTAGATCTAGCTGATCTGTCATAATACAATTGAGACAGTAGATATAGCTGGTCTACCATAATATAATAGAGACAGTAGATCTAGCTGGTCTGTCATAATATAATAGAGACAGTATATCTTGCTGGTCTGTCATTATATAATAGAGACTGTAGATCTAGCTGGTCTGTCATAATATAATAGAGACAGTAGATCAAGCTGGTCTGTCATAATATAATAGAGACAGGAGATCTAGCTGGATTTGTCATAATATAATAGAGACAGTATATCTTGCTGGTCTGTCATAATATAATAGAGACAGTAGATCTAGCTGGTCTGTCATATTAAAATAGAGAGGGTAGATCTAGCTGGTCTGTCATAATATAAAATAGACAGTAGTCTAGTGGGTCTGTCATAATATAATTGAGACAGTAGATCTAGCTGGTCTATCATATTACAATAGAGAGGGTAGATCTAGCTGGTCTGTCATAATATAATAGAGACAGTAGATCTAGCTGGTCTGTCATAATATAATAGAGACTGTAGATCTAGCTGGTATGTCATAATATAATTGAAACAGTATATCTTGCTGGTCTGTCATAATATAATAGAGACAGTAAATCTTGCTGGTCTGTCATAATGTAATAGAGACAGTATATCTAGCTGTTCTGTCCCAATATAACAGAGACAGTAGATCTAGCTGGTCTGTCATAATATAATAGAGACAGTAGATCTAGCTGGTCTGTCATAATATAATAGAGACAGTAGATCTAGCTGGTCTGTCATAATATAATAGAGACAGGAGATCTAGCTGGTCTGTCATAATATAATAAAGACAGGAGATCGAGCTCGTCTGTCATAATACAATAGAGACAATAGATCTAGCTGGTCTGTCATATTATAATTGAGACAGTAGATCTAGCTGGTCTGTCATAATATAATAGAGACAGTAGATCTAGCTGGTCTGTCATAATATAATAGAGACAGTATATCTTGCTGGTCTGTCATAATGTAATAGAGACAGTAGATCTAGCTGGTCTGTCATATTATAATTGAGGCAGTAGATCTAGCTGATCTGTCATAATACAATTGAGACAGTAGATATAGCTGGTCTACCATAATATAATAGAGACAGTAGATCTAGCTGGTCTGTCATAATATAATAGAGACAGTATATCTTGCTGGTCTGTCATTATATAATAGAGACTGTAGATCTAGCTGGTCTGTCATAATATAATAGAGACAGTAGATCAAGCTGGTCTGTCAAAATATAATAGAGACAGGAGATCTAGCTGGTTTGTCATAATATAATAGAGACAGTATATCTTGCTGGTCTGTCAAAATATAATAGAGACAGTAGATCTAGCTGGTCTGTCATGTTATAATTGAGGCAGTAGATCTATGTGGTCTATCATAATATAATAGAGACAGTAAATCTTGCTGGTCTGTCATAATGTAATAGAGACAGTAGATCTAGCTGGTCTGTCATAATATAATAGAGACAGTAGATCTAGCTGGTCTGTCATAATATAATAGAGACAGAATATCTAGCTGGTCTGTCATAATATAATAGAGACAGTAGATCTAGCTGGTCTGTCATATTATAATAGGCAGTAGATCTAGCTGGTCTGTCATAATACAATTGAGACAGTAGATCTAGCTGGTCTGACCATAATATAATAGAGACAGTAGATCTAGCTGGTCTGTCATAATATAATAGAGACAGTAGATCTAGGTGGTCTATCATAATATAAAAGAGACAGTAGATCTAGCTGGTCTGTCATAATATAACAGAGACAGTAGATCTAGCTGGTCTGTCATAATATAATAGAGACAGTATATCTTGCTGGTCTGTCATAATATAATAGAGACAGTAGATCTAGCTGGTCTGTCATAATATAACAGAGACAGTATATCTAGCTGGTCTGTCATAATATAATAGAGACAGTAGATCTAGCTGGTCTGTCATAATATAATAGAGACAGGAGATCTAGCTGGTCTGTCATAATATAATAAAGACAGGAGATCGAGCTCGTCTGTCATAATACAACTGAGACAATAGATCTAGCTGGTCTGTCATAATATAATAGAGACAGTAGATCTAGCTGGTCTGTCATAATATAATAGAGACAGTAGATCTAGCTGGTCTGTCATAATGTAATAGAGACAGTAGATCTAGCTGGTCTGTCATATTATAATTGAGGCAGTAGATCTAGCTGATCTGTCATAATACAATTGAGACAGTAGATATAGCTGGTCTACCATAATATAACAGAGACAGTAGATCTAGCTGGTCTGTCATAATATAATAGAGACAGTATATCTTGCTGGTCTGTCATTATATAATAGAGACTGTAGATCTAGCTGGTCTGTCATAATATAATAGAGACAGTAGATCAAGCTGGTCTGTCATAATATAATAGAGACAGTAGATCTAGCTGGTCTGTCATAATATAATAGAGACAGTATATCTTGCTGGTCTGTCATTATATAATAGAGACTGTAGATCTAGCTGGTCTGTCATGTTATAATTGAGGCATTAGATCTAGGTGGTCTATCATAATATAATAGAGACAGTAAATCTTGCTGGTCTGTCATAATGTAATAGAGACAGTAGATCTAGCTGGTCTGTCATAATATAATAGAGACAGTATATTGAGCTGGTCTGTCATAATATAATAGAGACAGTAGATCTAACTGGTCTGTCATATTATAATAGAGGCAGTAGATCTAGCTGGTCTGTCATAATATAATAGAGACAGTAGATCTACCTGGTATGTCATAATATAATGGAGACAGTATATCTTGCTGGTCTGTCATAATATAATCGAGACAGTAGATCTAGCTGGTCTGTCATATTACAATAGAGAGGGTAGATCTAGCTGGTCTGTCATAATATAAAATAGACAGTAGTCTAGTGGGTCTGTCATAATATAATTGAGACAGTTGATCTAGCTGGTCTATCATATTACAATAGAGAGGGTAGATCTAGCTGGTCTGTCATAATATAATAGAGACAGCAGATCTAGCTGGTCTGTCATAATATAATAGAGACTGTATATCTAGCTGGTATGTCATAATATAATTGAAACAGTATATCTTGCTGGTCTGTCATAATATAATAGAGACAGTAAATCTTGCTGGTCGGTCATAATGTAATAGAGACAGTAGATCTAGCTGTTCTGTCCCAATATAACAGAGACAGTAGATCTAGCTGGTCTGTCATAATATAATAGAGACAGTAGATCTAGCTGGTCTGTCATAATATAATAGAGACAGTAGATCTAGCTGGTCTGTCATAATATAATAGAGACAGGAGATCTAGCTGGTCTGTCATAATATAATAAAGACAGGAGATCGAGCTCGTCTGTCATAATACAACTGAGACAATAGATCTAGCTGGTCTGTCATATTATAATTGAGACAGTAGATCTAGCTGGTCTGTCATAATATAATAGAGACAGTAGATCTAGCTGGTCTGTCATAATATAATAGAGACAGTATATCTTGCTGGTCTGTCATAATGTAATAGAGACAGTAGATCTAGCTGGTCTGTCATATTATAATTGAGGCAGTAGATCTAGCTGATCTGTCATAATACAATTGAGACAGTAGATATAGCTGGTCTACCATAATATAATAGAGACAGTAGATCTAGCTGGTCTGTCATAATATAATAGAGACAGTATATCTTGCTGGTCTGTCATTATATAATAGAGACTGTAGATCTAGCTGGTCTGTCATAATATAATAGAGACAGTAGATCAAGCTGGTCTGTCAAAATATAATAGAACAGGAGATCTAGCTGGATTTGTCATAATATAATAGAGACAGTATATCTTGCTGGTCTGTCATAATATAATAGAGACAGTAGATCTAGCTGGTCTGTCATGTTATAATTGAGGCAGTAGATCTATGTGGTCTATCATAATATAATAGAGACAGTAAATCTTGCTGGTCTGTCATAATGTAATAGAGACAGTAGATCTAGCTGGTCTGTCATAATATAATAGAGACAGTAGATCTAGCTGGTCTGTCATAATATAATAGAGACAGAATATCTAGCTGGTCTGTCATAATATAATAGAGACAGTAGATCTAGCTGGTCTGTCATATTATAATTGAGGCAGTAGATCTAGCTGGTCTGTCATAATACAATTGAGACAGTAGATCTAGCTGGTCGACCATAATATAATAGAGACAGTAGATCTAGCTGGTCTGTCATAATATAATAGAGACAGTAGATCTAGGTGGTCTATCATAATATAAAAGAGACAGTAGATCTAGCTGGTCTGCCATAATATAACAGAGACAGTAGATCTAGCTGGTCTGTCATAATATAATAGAGACAGTATATCTTGCTGGTCTGTCATAATATAATAGAGACAGTAGATCTAGCTGGTCTGTCATAATATAATTGAGGCAGTAGATCTATGTGGTCTATCATAATATAATAGAGACAGTAAATCTTGCTGGTCTGTCATAATATAATAGAGACAGTAGATCTAGCTGGTCTGTCATAATATAATAGAGACAGTAGATCTAGCTGGTCTGTCATAATATAATAGAGACAGAATATCTAGCTGGTCTGTCATAATATAATAGAGACAGTAGATCTAGCTGGTCTGTCATATTATAATAGAGACAGTAGATCTAGCTGGTCTGTCATAATATAACAGAGACAGTAGATCTAGCTGGTCTGTCATAATATAATAGAGACAGTATATCTTGCTGGTCTGTCATAATATAATAGAGACAGTAGATCTAGCTGGTCTACCATAATATAACAGAGACAGTAGATCTAGCTGGTCTGTCATAATATAATAGAGACAGTAGATCTAGCTGGCCTGCCATAATATAATAGAGACAGTATTTTGAGCTGGTCTGTCATGATATAATAGAGACAGTAGATCTAACTGGTCTGTCATATTATAATAGAGACAGTAGATCTAGCTGGTCTGTCATAATATAATGGAGACAGTAGATCTAGCTGGTCTGTCATAATATAATAGAGACAGTAGATCTAGCTGGTCTTTCATAATATAATAGAGACAGTACATCTAGCTGGTCTGTCATAAAATAATAGAGACAGTATATCTAGCTGGTCTTTCATAATATAATAGAGACAGTAGATCTAGCTGGTCTGTCATATTATAATAGAGACAGTAGATCTAGCTGGTCTGTCATAATATAATAGAGACAGTAGATCTAGGTGGTCTGTCATAATATAAAATAGACAGTAGATCTAGTGGGTCTGTCATAATATAATTGAGACAGTAGATCTAGCTGGTCTGTCATATTATAATAGAGAGGGTAGATCTAGCTGGTCTGTCATAATATAATAGAGACTGTAGATCTAGCTGGTATGTCATAATATAATTGAGACAGTATATCTTGCTGGTCTGTCATAATATAATAGAGACAGTAAATCTTGCTGGTCTGTCATATTATAATAGAGACAGTAGATCTAGCTGGTCTGTCATAATATAATAGAGACAGTAGATCTAGCTGGTCTGTCATAATATAATAGAGACAGTAGATTTAGCTGGTCTGTCATAATATAATAGAGACAGGAGATCTAGCTGGTCTGTCATAATACAATTGAGACAGTAGATCTAGCTGGTCTGTCATAATATAATTGAGACAGTAGATCTAGCTGGTCTGTCATAATATAATAGAGACAGTAGATCTAGCTGGTCTACCATAATATAATAGAGACAGTATATCTTGCTGGTCTGTCATTATATAATAGAGACAGTAGATCTAGCTGGTCTGTCATAATATAATAGAGACAGTAGATCAAGCTGGTCTGTCATAATATAATAGAGACAGGAGAACTAGCTGGTCTGTCATAATATAATAGAGACAGTATATCTTGATGGTCTGTCATTATATAATAGAGACAGTAGATCTAGCTGGTCTGTCATAATATAATAGAGACAGTAGATCTAGCTGGTCTGTCATAATATAATAGAGACAGTAGATCTAGCTGGTCTGTCATAATATAATAGAGACAGTAGATCTAGCTGGTCTGTCATAATATAATAGAGACAGTATATCTTGCTGGTCTGTCATATTATAATTGAGGCACTAGATCTATCTGGTCTGTCATACTATAATAGAGACAGTAAATCTTGCTGGTCTGTCATAATGTAATAGAGACAGTAGATCTAGCTGGTCTGTCCCAATATAATAGAGACAGTAGATCTAGCTGGTCTGTCATAATATAATAGAGACAGTAGATCTAGCTGGTCTCTCATAATATAATAGAGACAGTAGATCTAGCTGGTCTGTCATAATATAATAGAGACAGTATATCTTGCTGGTCTGTCATAATATAATAGAGACAGTATATCTAGCTGGTCTATCATAATATAATAGAGACAGTACATCTAGATGGTCTGTCATAATATAATAGAGACAGTATATCTTGCTGGTCTGTCAAAATGTGATAGAGACAGTAGATCTAGCTGGTCTGTCATAATATAATAGAGACAGTAGATCTAGCTGGTCTATCATAATATAATAGAGACAGTAGATCTAGCTGGTCTGTCATAATATAATAGAGACAGTAGATCTAGCTGGTCTGTCATAATATAATAGAGACAGTATATCTTGCTGGTCTGTCATAATATAATAGAGACAGTAGATCTAGCTGGTCTGTCATAATATAATAGAGACAGTAGATCTAGCTGGTCTGTCATAATATAATAGAGACAGTATATCTAGCTGGTCTGTCTGTCATAATATAATAGAGACAGGAGATCTAGCTGGTCTGTCATAATATAATAAAGACAGGAGATCGAGCTCGTCTGTCATAATACAACTGAGACAATAGATCTAGCTGGTCTGTCATATTATAATTGAGACAGTAGATCTAGCTGGTCTGTCATAATATAATAGAGACAGTAGATCTAGCTGGTCTGTCATAATATAATAGAGACAGTATATCTTGCTGGTCTGTCATAATGTAATAGAGACAGTAGATCTAGCTGGTCTGTCATATTATAATTGAGGCAGTAGATCTAGCTGATCTGTCATAATACAATTGAGACAGTAGATATAGCTGGTCTACCATAATATAATAGAGACAGTAGATCTAGCTGGTCTGTCATAATATAATAGAGACAGTATATCTTGCTGGTCTGTCATTATATAATAGAGACTGTAGATCTAGCTGGTCTGTCATAATATAATAGAGACAGTAGATCAAGCTGGTCTGTCAAAATATAATAGAGACAGGAGATCTAGCTGGATTTGTCATAATATAATAGAGACAGTATATCTTGCTGGTCTGTCATAATATAATAGAGACAGTAGATCTAGCTGGTCTGTCATGTTATAATTGAGGCAGTAGATCTAGCTGGTCTGTCATAATATAATAGGAGACAGTAAATCTTGCTGGTCTGTCATAATGTAATAGAGACAGTAGATCTAGCTGGTCTGTCATAATATAATAGAGACAGTAGATCTAGCTGGTCTGTCATAATATAATAGAGACAGAATATCTAGCTGGTCTGTCATAATATAATAGAGACAGTAGATCTAGCTGGTCTGTCATATTATAATTGAGACAGTAGATCTAGCTGGTCTGTCATAATATAATAGAGACAGTAGATCTAGGTGGTCTATCATAATATAAAAGAGACAGTAGATCTAGCTGGTCTGTCATAATATAATAGAGACAGTATATCTTGCTGGTCTGTCATAATATAATAGAGACAGTAGATCTAGCTGGTCTACCATAATATAACAGAGACAGTAGATCTAGCTGGTCTGTCATAATATAATAGAGACAGTAGATCTAGCTGGCCTGCCATAATATAATAGAGACAGTATTTTGAGCTGGTCTGTCATGATATAATAGAGACAGTAGATCTAACTGGTCTGTCATATTATAATAGAGGCAGTAGATCTAGCTGGTCTATCATAATATAATGGAGACAGTAGATCTAGCTGGTCTGTCATAATATAATAGAGACAGTAGGTCTAGCTGGTCTTTCATAATATAATAGAGACAGTACATCTAGCTGGTCTGTCATAAAATAATAGAGACAGTATATCGAGCTGGTCTTTCATAATATAATAGAGACAGTAGATCTATCTGGTCTGTCATATTATAATAGATGCAGTAGATCTAGTGGGTCTGTCATAATATAATAGAGACAGTAGATCTAGGTGGTCTGTCATAATATAAAATAGACAGTAGTCTAGTGGGTCTGTCATAATATAATTGAGACAGTATATCTTGCTGGTCTGTCATAATATAATAGAGACAGTAAATCTTGCTGGTCTGTCATATTATAATAGAGACAGTAGATCTAGCTGGTCTGTCATAATATAATAGAGACAGTAGATCTAGCTGGTCTGTCAAAATATAATAGAGACAGTAGATCTAGCTGGTCTGTCATAATATAATAGAGACAGTAGATCTAGCTGGTCTGTCATATTATAATTGAGGCAGTAGATCTAGCTGGTCTGTCATAATACAATTGAGACAGTAGATATAGCTGGTCTACCATAATATAATAGAGACAGTATATCTTGCTGGTCTGTCATTATATAATAGAGACAGTAGATCTAGCTGGTCTGTCATAATATAATAGAGACAGTAGATCAAGCAGGTCTGTCATAATATAATTGAGACAGGAGAACTAGCTGGTCTGTCATAATATAATAGAGACAGTATATCTTGCTGGTCTGTCATTATATAATAGAGACAGTAGATCTAGGTGGTCTCTCATAATATAATAGAGACAGTAGATCTAGCTGGTCTGTCATAATATAATAGCGACAGTAGATCAAGCTGGTTTGTCATAATATAATTGAGACAGGAGATCTAGCTGGTCTGTCATAATATAATAGAGACAGTATATCTTGCTGGTCTGTCATATTATAATTGAGGCACTAGATCTATCTGGTCTGTCATACTATAATAGAGACAGTAAATCTTGCTGGTCGGTCATAATGTAATAGAGACAGTAGATCTAGCTGGTCTGTCCCAATATAATAGAGACAGTAGATCTAGCTGGTCTGTCATAATATATTAGAGACAGTAGATCTAGGTGGTCTCTCATAATATAATAGAGACAGTAGATCTAGCTGGTCTGTCATAATATAATAGAGACAGTATATCTTGCTGGTCTGTCATAATATAATAGAGACAGTATATCTAGCTGGTCTATCATAATATAATAGAGACAGTACATCTAGATGGTCTGTCATAATATAATAGAGACAGTATATCTTGCTGGTCTGTCAAAATGTGATAGAGACAGTAGATCTAGCTGGTCTGTCATAATATAATAGAGACAGTAGATCTAGCTGGTCTATCATAATATAATAGAGACAGTACATCTAGATGGTCTGTCATAATATAATAGAGACAGTATATCTTGCTGGTCTGTCAAAATGTGATAGAGACAGTAGATCTAGCTGGTCTGTCATAATATAATAGAGACAGTAGATCTAGCTGGTCTATCAAAATATAATAGAGACAGTACATCTAGATGGTCTGTGATAATATAATAGAGACAGTAGATCTAGCTGGTCTGTCATAATATAACAGAGACAGTAAATATTGCTTGTCTGTCATAATGTAATAGAGACAGTAGATCTAGCTGGTCTGTCATAATATAATAGAGACAGTAGATCTACCTGATCAGTCATCATATAATAGAGACAGTAGATCTAGCTGGTCTGTCATAATATAATAGAGAAATTAGATCTAGCTGGTCTGTCATAATCTCATAGAGACAGTATATCTTGCTGGTCTGTCATAATATAATAGAGACAGTAGATCTAGCTGGTGTGTCATAATATAATAGAGACAGTATATTTAGCTGGTCTGTCATAATATAATAGAGACAGTAGATCTAACTGGTCTGTCATGTTATAATAGAGGCAGTAGATCTAGCTGGTCTGTCATAATATAATAGAGACAGTAGATCTAGCTGGTCTGTGATAATATAATAGAGACAGTATATCTTGCTGGTCTATCATTATATAATAGAGACAGTAGATCTAGCTGGTCTGTCATGTTATAATTGAGGCAGTAGATCTAGCTGGTCTATCATAATATAATAGAGACAGTATATCTTGCTGGTCTGTCATAATATAATAGAGACAGTAGATCTAGCTGGTCTGTCAGAGACAGGAGATCTAACTGGTCTGTCATATTATAATAGAGGCAGTAGATCTAGCTGGTCTATCATAATATAATGGAGACAGTAGATCTAGCTGATCTGTCATCATATAATAGAGACAGTAGATCTAGCTGGTCTGTCATAATATAATAGAGATAGTAGATCTAGCTGGTCTGTCATATTATAATAGAGACAGTATATTTAGCTGGTCTGTCATAATATAATAGAGACAGTAGATCTAACTGGTCTGTCATGTTATAATAGAGTCAGTAGATCTTGCTGGTCTGTCATAATATAATAGAGACAGTAGATCTAGCTGGTCTGTGATAATATAATAGAGACAGTAGATCTACCTGATCTGTCATCATATAATAGAGACAGTAGATCTAGCTGGTCTGTCATAATATAATAGAGATAGTAGATCTAGCTGGTCTGTCATAATCTAATAGAGACAGTATATCTTGCTGGTCTGTCATAATATAATAGAGACAGTAGATCTAGCTGGTCTGTCATAATATAATAGAGACAGTATTTTTAGCTGGTCTGTCATAATATAATAGAGACAGTAGATCTAACTGGTCTGTCATGTTATAATAGAGGCAGTAGATCTAGCTGGTCTGTCATAATATAATAGAGACAGTAGATCTAGCTGGTCTGTGATAATATAATAGAGACAGTATATCTTGCTGGTCTATCATTATATAATAGAGACAGTAGATCTAGCTGGTCTGTCATGTTATAATTGAGGCAGTAGATCTAGCTGGTCTATCATAATATAATAGAGACAGTAGATCTAGCTGGTCTGTCATAATATAATAGAGACAGTATATCTTGCTGGTCTGTCATAATAGAATAGAGACAGTAGATCTAGCTGGTCTGTCATAATATAATAGAGACAGTATATCATGCTGGTCTGTCATAATAAAATAGAGACAGTAAATCTTGCTGGTCGGTCATAATGTAATAGAGACAGTAGATCTAGCTGGTCTGTCATAATATAATAGAGACAGTAGATCTAGCTGTCTGTCATAATATAATAGAGACAGTAGATCTAGCTGGTCTGTCAAAATATAATAGAGACAGTAGATTAGCTGGTCTGTCATAATATAATAGAGACAGTAGATCTAGCTGGTCTGTCATAATACAATTGAGACAGTAGATCTAGCTGGTCTGTCATATTATAATTGAGGCAGTAGATCTAGCTGATCTGTCATAATACAATTGAGACAGTAGATATAGCTGGTCTACCATAATATAATAGAGACAGTATATCTTGCTGGTCTGTCATAATATAATAGAGACAGTAGATCTAGCTGGTCTGTCATAATATAATAGAGACAGTAGATCTAGCTGGTCTGTCATAATATAATAGAGACAGGAGATCTAGCTGGTCTGTCATAATATAATAGAGACAGTATATCTTGCTGGTCTGTCATAATGTAATAGAGACAGTAGATCTAGCTGGTCTATCATATTATAATTGAGGCACTAGATCTGCTGGTCTGTCATAATACAATTGAGACAGTAGATATAGGTGGTCTACCATAATATAATAGAGACAGTACATCTAGCTGGTCTGTCATACTATAATAGAGACAGTATATCTAGCTGGTCTGTCAAAATATAATAGAGACAGTATATCTTGCTGGTCTGTCATAATATAATAGAGACAGTAGATCTAGCTGGTCTGTCATAATATAATAGAGGCAGTAGATCTAGCTGGTCTATCATAATATAATAGAGACAGTAGATCTAGCTGGTCTGTCATAATATAATAGAGTCAGTATATTGAGCTGGTCTGTCATAATATAATAGAGACAGTAGATCTAACTGGTCTGTCATATTATAATAGAGACAGTAGATCTAGCTGGTCTGTCATAATATAATAGAGACAGTAGATCTACCTGGTCTGTCATAATATAATAGAGACAGTATATCTTGCTGGTCTGTCATAATATAATCGAGACAGTAGATCTAGCTGGTCTGTCATATTACAATAGAGAGGGTAGATCTAGCTGGTCTATCATGTTACAATAGAGAGGGTAGATCTAGCTGGTCTGTCATAATACAATAGAGACAGTATATCTTGCTGGTCTATCATTATATAATAGAGACAGTAGATCTAGCTGGTCTGTCATGTTATAATTGAGGCAGTAGATCTAGCTGGTCTATCATAATATAATAGAGACAGTAGATCTAGCTGGTCTGTCATAATATAATAGAGACAGTATATCTTGCTGGTCTGTCATAATAGAATAGAGACAGGAGATCTAGCTGGTCTATCATAATATAATAGAGACAGTAGATCTAGCTGGTCTATCATAATATAATGGAGACAGTAGATCTAGCTGGTCTGTCATAATATAATAGAGACAGTAGATCTAGCTGGTCTTTCATAATATAATAGAGACAATATATCTAGCTGGTCTTTCATAATATAATAGAGACAGTAGATCTATCTGGTCTGTCATATTATAATAGATGCAGTAGATCTAGTGGGTCTATCATAATATAATGGAGACAGTAGATCTAGCTGGTCTGTCATAATATAATAGAGACAGTAGATCTAGCTGGTCTGTCATAATATAATAGAGACAATATATCTAGCTGGTCTTTCATAATATAATTGAGACAGTATATCTTGCTGGTCTGTCATAATAAAATAGAGACAGTAAATCTTGCTGGTCGGTCATAATGTAATAGAGACAGTAGATCTAGCTGGTCTGTCACAATATAATAGAGACAGTAGATCTAGCTTGTCTGTCATAATATAATAGAGACAGTAGATCTAGCTGGTCTGTCAAAATATAATAGAGACAGTAGATTTAGCTGGTCTGTCATAATATAATAGAGACAGGAGATCGAGCTGGTCTGTCATAATACAATTGAGACAGTAGATCTAGCTGGTCTATCATAATATAATTGAGACAGTAGATCTAGCTGATCTGTCATAATATAATTGAGACAGTAGATATAGCTGGTCTACCATAATATAATAGAGACAGTATATCTTGCTGGTCTGTCATTATATAATAGAGACAGTAGATCTAGCTGGTCTGTCATAATATAATAGAGACAGTAGATCAAGCAGGTCTGTCATAATATAATTGAGACAGGAGAACTAGCTGGTCTGTCATAATATAATAGAGACAGTATATCTTGCTGGTCTGTCATTATATAATAGTGACAGTAGATCTAGCTGGTCTGTCATAATATAATAGAGACAGGAGATCTAGCTGGTCTGTCATAATATAATAAGACAGTAGATCTAGCTGGTCTGTCATAATATAATTGAGACAGTAGATCTAGCTGGTCTGTCATAATATAATAGAGACAGTAGATCTAGCTGGTCTGTCATAATATAATAGAGACAGTAGATCTAGCTGGTCTGTCATAATATAATAGAGACAGTATATCTTGCTGGTCTGTCATAATATAATAGAGACAGTAGATCTAGCTGGTCTGTCATAATATAATAGAGACAGTATATTTAGCTGGTCTGTCATAATATAATAGAGACAGTAGATCTAGCTGGTCTGTCATATTATAATAGAGGCAGTAGATCTAGCTGGTCTGTCATAATATAATAGAGACAGTAGATCTAGCTGGTCTGTCATAATATAACAGAGACAGTATATCTTGCTGGTCTGTCATAATATAATAGAGACAGTATATCTTGCTGGTCTGTCATACTATAATTGAGACAGTAGATCTAGCTGGTCTATCATAATATAATAGAGACAGTAGATCTAGCTGGTCTGTCATAATATAATAGAGACAGTATATCTTGCTGGTCTGTCATAATATAATAGAGACAGTAGATCTAGCTGGTCTGTCATAATATAATAGAGACAGTAGATCTAGCTGGTCTGTCATAATATAATAGAGACAGTAGATCTAGCTGGTCTGTCATAATATAATAGAGACAGTAGATCTAGCTGGTCTGTCATAATATAATAGAGACAGTAGATCTAGCTGGTCTGTCATAATATAATAGAGACAGTATATCTAGCTGGTCTGTCATAATATAATAGAGACAGTAGATCTAGCTGGTCTGTCATATTATAATAGAGACAGTAGATCTAGCTGGTCTGTCATAATATAATAGAGACAGTAGATCTAGCTGGTCTGTCATAATATAATAGAGACAGTAGATCTAGCTGGTCTGTCATAATATAATAGAGACAGTAGATCTAGCTGGTCTGTCATAATATAATAGAGACAGTATATCATGCTGGTCTGTCATAATAAAATAGAGACAGTAAATCTTGCTGGTCGGTCATAATGTAATAGAGACAGTAGATCTAGCTGGTCTGTCACAATATAATAGAGACAGTAGATCTAGCTTGTCTGTCATAATATAATAGAGACAGTAGATCTAGCTGGTCTGTCAAAATATAATAGAGACAGTAGATTTAGCTGGTCTGTCATAATATAATAGAGACAGGAGATCGAGCTGGTCTGTCATAATACAATTGAGACAGTAGATCTAGCTGGTCTGTCATATTATAATTGAGGCAGTAGATCTAGCTGATCTGTCATAATACAATTGAGACAGTAGATATAGCTGGTCTACCATAATATAATAGAGACAGTATATCTTGCTGGTCTGTCATTATATAATAGAGACAGTAGATCTAGCTGGTCTGTCATAATATAATTGAGACAGTAGATCTAGCTGGTCTGTCATAATATAATTGAGACAGGAGAACTAGCTGGTCTGTCATAATATTATAGAGACAGTATATCTTGCTGGTCTGTCATTTTATAATAGAGACAGTAGATCTAGCTGGTCTGTCATAATATAATAGAGACAGTAGATCAAGCTGGTCTGTCATAATATAATAGAGACAGGAGATCTAGCTGGTCTGTCATAATATAATAGAGACAGTATATCTTGCTGGTCTGTCACAATGTAATAGAGACAGTAGATCTAGCTGGTCTATCATATTATAATTGAGGCACTAGATCTGTCTGATCTGTCATAATACAATTGAGACAGTAGATATAGGTGGTCTACCATAATATAATAGAGACAGTACATCTAGCTGGTCTGTCATACTATAATAGAGACAGTATATCTAGCTGGTCTGTCAAAATATAATAGAGACAGTATATCTTGCTGGTCTGTCATAATATAATAGAGACAGTAGATCTAGCTGGTCTGTCATAATATAATAGAGACAGTATATCTTGCTGGTCTGTCATAATAGAATAGAGACAGGAGATATAGCTGGTCTATCATAATATAATAGAGACAGTAGATCTAGCTGGTCTATCATAATATAATGGAGACAGTAGATCTAGCTGGTCTGTCATAATATAATAGAGACAGTAGATCTAGCTGGTCTGTCATAATATAATAGAGACAGTATATCTAGCTGGTCTGTCATAATATAATAGAGACAGTAGATCTAGCTGGTCTGTCATAATATAATAGAGACAGTAGATCTAGCTGGTCTGTCATAATATAATAGAGACAGTAGATCTAGCTGGTCTGTCATAATATAATAGAGACAGTAGATCTAGCTGGTCTGTCATAATATAATAGAGACAGTAGATCTAGCTGGTCTTTCATAATATAATTGAGACAGTATATCTTGCTGGTCTGTCATAATATAATAGAGACAGTAAATCTTGCTGGTCTGTCATAATATAATAGAGACAGTAGATCTAGCTGGTCTGTCATAATATAATAGAGACAGTAGATCTAGCTGGTCTGTCATAATATAATAGAGACAGTAGATCCAGCTGGTCTGTCAAATTATAATAGAGACAGTAGATCTAGTTGGTCTGTCATAATATAATAGCGACAGTAGATCTACCTGGTCTGTCATAATATAATAGAGACAGTAGATCTAGCTGGTCTGTCATAATATAATAGAGACAGTAGATCTAGCTGATCTGTCATAATACAATTGAGACAGGAGATCTACCTGGTCTGTCATAATATAATAGAGACAGTAGATCTAGCTGGTCTGTCATAATATAATAGAGACAGTAGATCTAGCTGGTCTGTCATAATATAATAGAGACAGTAGATCTAGCTGGTCTGTCATAATATAATAGAGACAGTAGATCTAGCTGGTCTGTCATAATATAATAGAGACAGTATATCTTGCTGGTCTGTCATAATATAATAGAGACAGTAGATCTAGCTGGTCTGTCATAATATAATAGAGACAGTAGATCTAGCTGGTCTGTCATAATATAATAGAGACAGTAGATCTAGCTGGTCTGTCAAAATATAATAGAGACAGTAGATCTAGCTGGTCTGTCATAATATAATAGAGACAGGAGATCTAGCTGGTCTGTCATAATATAATAGAGACAGTAGATCTAGCTGGTCTGTCATATTATAATTGAGACAGTAGATCTAGCTGGTCTGTCATAATACAATTGAGACAGTAGATCTAGCTGGTCTGTCATAATATAATAGAGACAGTATATCTTGCTGGTCTGTCATTATATAATAGAGACAGTAGATCTAGCTGGTCTGTCATAATATAATAGAGACAGTAGATCAAGCTGGTCTGTCATAATATAATAGAGACAGGAGAACTAGCTGGTCTGTCATAATATAATAGAGACAGTATATCTTGCTGGTCTGTCATTTTATAATAGAGACAGTAGATCTAGCTGGTCTGTCATAATATAATAGAGACAGTAGATCTAGCTGGTCTGTCATAATATAATTGAGACAGGAGATCTAGCTGGTCTGTCATAATATAATAGAGACAGTATATCTTGCTGGTCTGTCACAATGTAATAGAGACAGTAGATCTAGCTGGTCTATCATATTATAATTGAGGCACTAGATCTAGCTGATCTGTCATAATACAATTGAGACAGTAGATATAGGTGGTCTACCATAATATAATAGAGACAGTACATCTAGCTGGTCTGTCATACTATAATAGAGACAGTATATCTAGCTGGTCTGTCAAATATAATAGAGACAGTATATCTTGCTGGTCTGTCATAATATAATAGAGACAGTAGATCTAGCTGGTCTGTCATAATATAATAGAGACAGTAGATCTTGCTGGTCTGTCATAATATAATAGAGACAGTAGATCTAGCTGGTCTGTCATAATATAATAGAGACAGTAGATCTAGCTGGTCTGTCATAATATAATAGAGACAGTAGATCTAGCTGGTCTGTCATAATATAATAGAGACAGTAGATCTAGCTGGTCTGTCATAATATAATAGAGACAGTATATCTAGCTGGTCTGTCATAATATAATAGAGACAGTAGATCTAGCTGGTCTGTCATATTATAATAGAGACAGTAGATCTAGCTGGTCTGTCATAATATAATAGAGACAGTAGATCTAGCTGGTCTGTCATAATATAATAGAGACAGTAGATCTAGCTGGTCTGTCATAATATAATAGAGACAGTAGATCTAGCTGGTCTGTCATAATATAATAGAGACAGTATATCTTGCTGGTCTGTCATAATATAATAGAGACAGTAGATCTAGCTGGTCTGTCATAATATAATAGAGACAGTAGATCTAGCTGGTCTGTCATAATATAATAGAGACAGTAGATCTAGCTGGTCTGTCATAATATAATAGAGACAGTAGATCTAGCTGGTCTGTCATAATATAATAGAGACAGTAGATCTAGCTGGTCTGTCATAATATAATAGAGACAGTAGATCTAGCTGGTCTGTCATAATATAATAGAGACAGTAGATCTAGCTGGTCTGTCATAATATAATAGAGACAGTAGATCTAGCTGGTCTGTCATAATATAATAGAGACAGTAGATCTAGCTGGTCTGTCATAATATAATAGAGACAGTATATCTTGCTGGTCTGTCATAATATAATAGAGACAGTAGATCTAGCTGGTCTGTCATAATATAATAGAGACAGTAGATCTAGCTGGTCTGTCATAATATAATAGAGACAGTAGATCTAGCTGGTCTGTCATAATATAATAGAGACAGTATATCTTGCTGGTCTGTCATAATATAATAGAGACAGTAGATCTAGCTGGTCTGTCATAATATAATAGAGACAGTAGATCTAGCTGGTCTGTCATAATATAATAAGACAGTAGATCTAGCTGGTCTGTCATAATATAATAGAGACAGTAGATCTAGCTGGTCTGTCATATTATAATAGAGACAGTAGATCTAGCTGGTCTGTCATAATATAATAGAGACAGTAGATCTAGCTGGTCTGTCATAATATAATAGAGACAGTAGATCTTGCTGGTCTGTCATAATATAATAGAGACAGTAGATCTAGCTGGTCTGTCATAATATAATAGAGACAGTAGATCTAGCTGGTCTGTCATAATATAATAGAGACAGTAGATCTAGCTGGTCTGTCATAATATAATAGAGACAGTAGATCTAGCTGGTCTGTCATAATATAATAGAGACAGTATATCTAGCTGGTCTGTCATAATATAATAGAGACAGTAGATCTAGCTGGTCTGTCATAATATAATAGAGACAGTAGATCTAGCTGGTCTGTCATAATATAATAGAGACAGTAGATCTAGCTGGTCTGTCATAATATAATAGAGACAGTATATCTTGCTGGTCTGTCATAATATAATAGAGACAGTAGATCTAAATGGTCTGTCATATTAAAATTGAGACAGTAGATCTAGCTGGTCTGTCATATTATAATAGAGGCAGTAGTTCTAGCTGGTCTGTCATAATATAATAGAGACAGTCTATCTTGATGGTCTGTCATAATATAATAGAGACAGTAGATCTAGCTGGTCTGTCATAATATAATAGAGACAGTATATCTAGCTGGTCTGTCATAATATAATAGAGACAGTAGATCTAGCTGGTCTGTCATAATATAATAGAGACAGTATATCTAGCTGGTCTGTCATAATATAATAGAGACAGTAGATCTATCTGGTCTGTCATATTATAATAGAGACAGTAGATCTAGCTGGTCTGTCATAATATAATGAGACAGTAGATCTAGCTGGTCTGTCATAATATAATAGAGACAGTAGATCTAGCTGGTCTGTCATAATATAATAGAGACAGTAGATCTAGCTGGTCTGTCATAATATAATAGAGACAGTATATCTTGCTGGTCTGTCATAATATAATAGAGACAGTAATCTTGCTGGTCTGTCATAATATAATAGAGACAGTAGATCTAGCTGGTCTGTCATAATATAATAGAGACAGTAGATCTAGCTGGTCTGTCATAATATAATAGAGACAGTAGATCTAGCTGGTCTGTCATAATATAATAGAGACAGTAGATCTAGCTGGTCTGTCATAATATAATAGAGACAGGAGATCTAGCTGGTCTGTCATAATATAATTGAGACAGTAGATCTAGCTGGTCTGTCATAATATAATAGAGACAGTAGATCTAGCTGGTCTGTCATAATATAATAGAGACAGTATATCTTGCTGGTCTGTCATAATATAATAGAGACAGTAGATCTAGCTGGTCTGTCATAATATAATAGAGACAGTAGATCTAGCTGGTCTGTCATAATATAATAGAGACAGTAGATCTAGCTGGTCTGTCATAATATAATAGAGACAGTAGATCTAGCTGGTCTGTCATAATATAATAGAGACAGTAGATCTAGCTGGTCTGTCATAATATAATAGAGGCAGTAGATCTAGCTGGTCTGTCATAATATAATAGAGACAGTAGATCTAGCTGGTCTGTCATAATATAATAGAGACAGTAGATCTAGCTGGTCTATCATAATATAATAGAGACAGTAGATCTAGCTGGTCTGTCATAATATAATAGAGACAGTAGATCTAGCTGGTCTGTCATAATATAATAGAGACAGTAGATCTAGCTGGTCTGTCATAATATAATAGAGACAGTATATCTTGCTGGTCTGTCATAATATAATAGAGACAGTAAATCTTGCTGGTCTGTCATAATGTAATAGAGACAGTAGATCTAGCTGGTCTGTCACAATATAATAGAGACAGTAGATCTAGCTGGTCTGTCATAATATAATAGAGACAGTAGATCTAGCTGGTCTGTCATAATATAATAGAGACAGTAGATCTAGCTGGTCTGTCATAATATAATAGAGACAGGAGATCGAGCTGGTCTGTCATAATACAACTGAGACAGTAGATCTAGCTGGTCTGTCATATTATAATTGAGGCAGTAGATCTAGCTGGTCTGTCATAATACAATTGAGACAGTAGATCTAGCTGGTCTACCATAATATAATAGAGACAGTAGATCTAGCTGGTCTGTCATAACATAATAGAGACAGTAGATCTAGCTGGTCTGTCATAATATAATAGAGACAGTAGATCTAAGCTGGTCTGTCATAATATAATAGAGACAGGAGAACTAGCTGGTCTGTCATAATATTATAGAGACAGTATATCTTGCTGGTCTGTCATTTTATAATAGAGACAGTAGATCTAGCTGGTCTGTCATAATATAATAGAGACAGTAGATCTAGCTGGTCTGTCATAATATAATTGAGACAGGAGATCTAGCTGGTCTGTCATAATATAATAGAGACAGTATATCTTGCTGGTCTGTCATAATATAATAGAGACAGTAGATCTAGCTGGTCTATCATATTATAATTGAGAGCACTAGATCTAGCTGGTCTGTCATAATATAACAGAGACAGTAGATCTAGCTGGTCTGTCATAATATAATAGAGACAGTAGATCTAGCTGGTCTGTCATAATATAATAGAGACAGCAGATCTAGCTGGTCTGTCAAAATATAATAGAGACAGTATATCTTCCTGGTCTATCATAATATAATAGAGACAGTAGATCTAGCTGGTCTGTCATAATATAATAGAGACAGGAGATCTAGCTGGTCTGTCATAATATAATAGAGACAGTATATCTAGCTGGTCTGTCATATTATAATAGAGACAGGAGATCTAGCTGGTCTGTCATAATATAATAGAGACAGTAGATCTAGCTGGTCTGTCATATTATAATAGAGACAGTAGATCTAGCTGGTCTGTCATAATATAATAGAGACAGTAGATCTAGCTGGTCTGTCATAATATAATAGAGACAGTAGATCTAGCTGGTCTGTCATAATATAATAGAGACAGTAGATCTAGCTGGTCTGTCATAATATAATAGAGACAGTAGATCTAGCTGGTCTGTCATAATATAATAGAGACAGTAGATCTAGCTGGTCTGTCATAATATAATAGAGAGGCAGTAGATCTAGCTGGTCTGTCATAATATAATAGAGACAGTAGATCTAGCTGGTCTGTCATAATATAATAGAGACAGTAGATCTAGCTGGTCTGTCATAATATAATAGAGACAGTAGATCTAGCTGGTCTGTCATAATATAATAGAGACAGTAGATCTAGCTGGTCTGTCATAATATAATAGAGACAGTAGATCTAGCTGGTCTGTCATAATATAATAGAGACAGTAGATCTAGCTGGTCTGTCATAATATAATAGAGACAGTAGATCTAGCTGGTCTGTCATAATATAATAGAGACAGTAGATCTAGCTGGTCTGTCATAATATAATAGAGACAGTAGATCTAGCTGGTCTGTCATAATATAATAGAGACAGTAGATCTAGCTGGTCTGTCATAATATAATAGAGACAGTAGATCTAGCTGGTCTGTCATAATATAATAGAGACAGTAGATCTAGCTGGTCTGTCATAATATAATAGAGACAGTAGATCTAGCTGGTCTGTCATAATATAATAGAGACAGTAGATCTAGCTGGTCTGTCATAATATAATAGAGACAGTAGATCTAGCTGGTCTGTCATAATATAATAGAGACAGTAGATCTAGCTGGTCTGTCATAATATAATAGAGACAGTAGATCTAGCTGGTCTGTCATAATATAATAGAGACAGTAGATCTAGCTGGTCTGTCATAATATAATAGAGACAGTAGATCTAGCTGGTCTGTCATAATATAATAGAGACAGTAGATCTAGCTGGTCTGTCATAATATAATAGAGACAGTAGATCTAGCTGGTCTGTCATAATATAATAGAGACAGTAGATCTAGCTGGTCTGTCATAATATAATAGAGACAGTAGATCTTGCTGGTCTGTCATAATATAATAGAGACAGTAGATCTAGCTGGTCTGTCATAATATAATAGAGACAGTAGATCTAGCTGGTCTGTCATAATATAATAGAGACAGTAGATCTAGCTGGTCTGTCATAATATAATAGAGACAGTAGATCTAGCTGGTCTGTCATAATATAATAGAGACAGTAGATCTAGCTGGTCTGTCATAATATAATAGAGACAGTAGATCTAGCTGGTCTGTCATAATATAATAGAGACAGTAGATCTAGCTGGTCTGTCATAATATAATAGAGACAGTAGATCTAGCTGGTCTGTCATAATATAATAGAGACAGTAGATCTAGCTGGTCTGTCATAATATAATAGAGACAGTAGATCTAGCTGGTCTGTCATAATATAATAGAGACAGTAGATCTAGCTGGTCTGTCATAATATAATAGAGACAGTAGATCTAGCTGGTCTGTCATAATATAATAGAGACAGTAGATCTAGCTGGTCTGTCATAATATAATAGAGACAGTAGATCTAGCTGGTCTGTCATAATATAATAGAGACAGTAGATCTAGCTGGTCTGTCATAATATAATAGAGACAGTAGATCTTGCTGGTCTGTCATAATATAATAGAGACAGTAGATCTAGCTGGTCTGTCATAATATAATAGAGACAGTAGATCTAGCTGGTCTGTCATAATATAATAGAGACAGTAGATCTAGCTGGTCTGTCATAATATAATAGAGACAGTAGATCTAGCTGGTCTGTCATAATATAATAGAGACAGTAGATCTAGCTGGTCTGTCATAATATAATAGAGACAGTAGATCTAGCTGGTCTGTCATAATATAATAGAGACAGTAGATCTAGCTGGTCTGTCATAATATAATAGAGACAGTAGATCTAGCTGGTCTGTCATAATATAATAGAGACAGTAGATCTAGCTGGTCTGTCATAATATAATAGAGACAGTAGATCTAGCTGGTCTGTCATAATATAATAGAGACAGTAGATCTAGCTGGTCTGTCATAATATAATAGAGACAGTAGATCTAGCTGGTCTGTCATAATATAATAGAGACAGTAGATCTAGCTGGTCTGTCATAATATAATAGAGACAGTAGATCTAGCTGGTCTGTCATAATATAATAGAGACAGTAGATCTAGCTGGTCTGTCATAATATAATAGAGACAGTATATCTAGCTGGTCTGTCATAATATAATAGAGACAGTAGATCTAGCTGGTCTGTCATAATATAATAGAGACAGTAGATCTAGCTGGTCTGTCATAATATAATAGAGACAGTAGATCTAGCTGGTCTGTCATAATATAATAGAGACAGTAGATCTAGCTGGTCTGTCATAATATAATAGAGACAGTAGATCTAGCTGGTCTGTCATAATATAATAGAGACAGTAGATCTAGCTGGTCTGTCATAATATAATAGAGACAGTAGATCTAGCTGGTCTGTCATAATATAATAGAGACAGTAGATCTAGCTGGTCTGTCATAATATAATAGAGACAGTAGATCTAGCTGGTCTGTCATAATATAATAGAGACAGTAGATCTAGCTGGTCTGTCATAATATAATAGAGACAGTAGATCTAGCTGGTCTGTCATAATATAATAGAGACAGTAGATCTAGCTGGTCTGTCATAATATAATAGAGACAGTAGATCTAGCTGGTCTGTCATAATATAATAGAGACAGTAGATCTAGCTGGTCTGTCATAATATAATAGAGACAGTAGATCTAGCTGGTCTGTCATAATATAATAGAGACAGTAGATCTAGCTGGTCTGTCATAATATAATAGAGACAGTAGATCTAGCTGGTCTGTCATAATATAATAGAGACAGTAGATCTAGCTGGTCTGTCATAATATAATAGAGACAGTAGATCTAGCTGGTCTGTCATAATATAATAGAGACAGTAGATCTAGCTGGTCTGTCATAATATAATAGAGACAGTAGATCTAGCTGGTCTGTCATAATATAATAGAGACAGTAGATCTAGCTGGTCTGTCATAATATAATAGAGACAGTAGATCTAGCTGGTCTGTCATAATATAATAGAGACAGTAGATCTAGCTGGTCTGTCATAATATAATAGAGACAGTAGATCTAGCTGGTCTGTCATAATATAATAGAGACAGTAGATCTAGCTGGTCTGTCATAATATAATAGAGACAGTAGATCTAGCTGGTCTGTCATAATATAATAGAGACAGTAGATCTAGCTGGTCTGTCATAATATAATAGAGACAGTAGATCTAGCTGGTCTGTCATAATATAATAGAGACAGTAGATCTAGCTGGTCTGTCATAATATAATAGAGACAGTAGATCTAGCTGGTCTGTCATAATATAATAGAGACAGTAGATCTAGCTGGTCTGTCATAATATAATAGAGACAGTAGATCTAGCTGGTCTGTCATAATATAATAGAGACAGTAGATCTAGCTGGTCTGTCATAATATAATAGAGACAGTAGATCTAGCTGGTCTGTCATAATATAATAGAGACAGTAGATCTAGCTGGTCTGTCATAATATAATAGAGACAGTAGATCTAGCTGGTCTGTCATAATTAATAGAGACAGTAGATCTAGCTGGTCTGTCATAATATAATAGAGACAGTAGATCTAGCTGGTCTGTCATAATATAATAGAGACAGTAGATCTAGCTGGTCTGTCATAATATAATAGAGACAGTAGATCTAGCTGGTCTGTCATAATATAATAGAGACAGTAGATCTAGCTGGTCTGTCATAATATAATAGAGACAGTAGATCTAGCTGGTCTGTCATAATATAATAGAGACAGTAGATCTAGCTGGTCTGTCATAATATAATAGAGTCAGTAGATCTAGCTGGTCTGTCATAATATAATAGAGACAGTAGATCTAGCTGGTCTGTCATAATATAATAGAGACAGTAGATCTAGCTGGTCTGTCATAATATAATAGAGACAGTAGATCTAGCTGGTCTGTCATAATATAACAGAGACAGTATATCTAGCTGGTCTGTCATAATATAATAGAGACAGTATTTCTACCTGGTCTGTCATAATATAATAGAGACAGTAGATCTAGCTGGTCTGTCATAATATAATAGAGACAGTAGATCTAGCTGGTCTGTCATAATATAATAGAGACAGTAGATCTAGCTGGTCTGTCATAATATAATAGAGACAGTAGATCTAGCTGGTCTGTCATAATATAATAGAGACAGTAGATCTAGCTGGTCTGTCATAATATAATAGAGACAGTAGATCTAGCTGGTCTGTCATAATATAATAGAGACAGTAGATCTAGCTGGTCTGTCATAATATAATAGAGACAGTAGATCTAGCTGGTCTGTCATAATATAATAGAGACAGTAGATCTACCTGGTCTGTCATAATATAATAGAGACAGTAGATCTAGCTGGTCTGTCATAATATAATAGAGACAGTAGATCTAGCTGGTCTGTCATAATATAATAGAGACAGTAGATCTAGCTGGTCTGTCATAATATAATAGAGACAGTAGATCTAGCTGGTCTGTCATAATATCATAATATAATAGAGACAGTAGATCTAGCTGGTCTGTCATAATATAATAGAGACAGTAGATCTAGCTGGTCTGTCATAATATAATAGAGACAGTAGATCTAGCTGGTCTGTCATAATATAATAGAGACAGTAGATCTAGCTGGTCTGTCATAATATAATAGAGACAGTAGATCTAGCTGGTCTGTCATAATATAATAGAGACAGTAGATCTAGCTGGTCTGTCATAATATAATAGAGACAGTAGATCTAGCTGGTCTGTCATAATATAATAGAGACAGTAGATCTAGCTGGTCTGTCATAATATAATAGAGACAGTAGATCTAGCTGGTCTGTCATAATATAATAGAGACAGTAGATCTAGCTGGTCTGTCATAATATAATAGAGACAGTAGATCTAGCTGGTCTGTCATAATATAATAGAGACAGTAGATCTAGCTGGTCTGTCATAATATAATAGAGACAGTAGATCTAGCTGGTCTGTCATAATATAATAGAGACAGTAGATCTAGCTGGTCTGTCATAATATAATAGAGACAGTAGATCTAGCTGGTCTGTCATAATATAATAGAGACAGTAGATCTAGCTGGTCTGTCATAATATAATAGAGACAGTAGATCTAGCTGGTCTGTCATAATATAATAGAGACAGTAGATCTAGCTGGTCTGTCATAATATAATAGAGACAGTAGATCTAGCTGGTCTGTCATAATATAATAGAGACAGTAGATCTAGCTGGTCTGTCATAATATAATAGAGACAGTAGATCTAGCTGGTCTGTCATAATATAATAGAGACAGTAGATCTAGCTGGTCTGTCATAATATAATAGAGACAGTAGATCTAGCTGGTCTGTCATAATATAATAGAGACAGTAGATCTAGCTGGTCTGTCATAATATAATAGAGACAGTAGATCTAGCTGGTCTGTCATAATATAATAGAGACAGTAGATCTAGCTGGTCTGTCATAATATAATAGAGACAGTAGATCTAGCTGGTCTGTCATAATATAATAGAGACAGTAGATCTAGCTGGTCTGTCATAATATATAATAGAGACAGTAGATCTAGCTGGTCTGTCATAATATAATAGAGACAGTAGATCTAGCTGGTCTGTCATAATATAATAGAGACAGTAGATCTAGCTGGTCTGTCATAATATAATAGAGACAGTAGATCTAGCTGGTCTGTCATAATATAATAGAGACAGTAGATCTAGCTGGTCTGTCATAATATAATAGAGACAGTAGATCTAGCTGGTCTGTCATAATATAATAGAGACAGTAGATCTAGCTGGTCTGTCATAATATAATAGAGACAGTAGATCTAGCTGGTCTGTCATAATATAATAGAGACAGTAGATCTAGCTGGTCTGTCATAATATAATAGAGACAGTAGATCTAGCTGGTCTGTCATAATATAATAGAGACAGTAGATCTAGCTGGTCTGTCATAATATAATAGAGACAGTAGATCTAGCTGGTCTGTCATATATAATAGAGACAGTAGATCTAGCTGGTCTGTCATAATATAATAGAGACAGTAGATCTAGCTGGTCTGTCATAATATAATAGAGACAGTAGATCTAGCTGGTCTGTCATAATATAATAGAGACAGTAGATCTAGCTGGTCTGTCATAATATAATAGAGACAGTAGATCTAGCTGGTCTGTCATAATATAATAGAGACAGTAGATCTAGCTGGTCTGTCATAATATAATAGAGACAGTAGATCTAGCTGGTCTGTCATAATATAATAGAGACAGTAGATCTAGCTGGTCTGTCATAATATAATAGAGACAGTAGATCTAGCTGGTCTGTCATAATATAATAGAGACAGTAGATCTAGCTGGTCTGTCATAATATAATAGAGACAGTAGATCTAGCTGGTCTGTCATAATATAATAGAGACAGTAGATCTAGCTGGTCTGTCATAATATAATAGAGACAGTAGATCTAGCTGGTCTGTCATAATATAATAGAGACAGTAGATCTAGCTGGTCTGTCATAATATAATAGAGACAGTAGATCTAGCTGGTCTGTCATAATATAATAGAGACAGTAGATCTAGCTGGTCTGTCATAATATAATAGAGACAGTAGATCTAGCTGGTCTGTCATAATATAATAGAGACAGTAGATCTAGCTGGTCTGTCATAATATAATAGAGACAGTAGATCTAGCTGGTCTGTCATAATATAATAGAGACAGTAGATCTAGCTGGTCTGTCATAATATAATAGAGACAGTAGATCTAGCTGGTCTGTCATAATATAATAGAGACAGTAGATCTAGCTGGTCTGTCATAATATAATAGAGACAGTAGATCTAGCTGGTCTGTCATAATATAATAGAGACAGTAGATCTAATAGAGACAGGTCTGTCTGTCATAATATAATAGAGACAGTAGATCTAGCTGGTCTGTCATAATATAATAGAGACAGTAGATCTAGCTGGTCTGTCATAATATAATAGAGACAGTAGATCTAGCTGGTCTGTCATAATATAATAGAGACAGTAGATCTAGCTGGTCTGTCATAATATAATAGAGACAGTAGATCTAGCTGGTCTGTCATAATATAATAGAGACAGTAGATCTAGCTGGTCTGTCATAATATAATAGAGACAGTAGATCTAGCTGGTCTGTCATAATATAATAGAGACAGTAGATCTAGCTGGTCTGTCATAATATAATAGAGACAGTAGATCTAGCTGGTCTGTCATAATATAATAGAGACAGTAGATCTACCTGGTCTGTCATAATATAATAGAGACAGTAGATCTAGCTGGTCTGTCATAATATAATAGAGACAGTAGATCTAGCTGGTCTGTCATAATATAATAGAGACAGTAGATCTAGCTGGTCTGTCATAATATAATAGAGACAGTAGATCTAGCTGGTCTGTCATAATATAATAGAGACAGTAGATCTAGCTGGTCTGTCATAATATAATAGAGACAGTAGATCTAGCTGGTCTGTCATAATATAATAGAGACAGTAGATCTAGCTGGTCTGTCATAATATAATAGAGACAGTAGATCTAGCTGGTCTGTCATAATATAATAGAGACTGTAGATCTAGCTGGTCTGTCATAATATAATAGAGACAGTAGATCTAGCTGGTCTGTCATAATATAATAGAGACAGTAGATCTAGCTGGTCTGTCATAATATAATAGAGACAGTAGATCTAGCTGGTCTGTCATAATATAATAGTAGATCTAGACTGTCAGATAATAGAGACAGTAGATCTAGCTGGTCTGTCATAATATAATAGAGACAGTAGATCTAGCTGGTCTGTCATAATATAATAGAGACAGTAGATATCTAGCTGGTCTGTCATAATATAATAGAGACAGTAGATCTAGCTGGTCTGTCATAATATAATAGAGACAGTAGATCTAGCTGGTCTGTCATAATATAATAGAGACAGTAGATCTAGCTGGTCTGTCATAATATAATAGAGACAGTAGATCTAGCTGGTCTGTCATAATATAATAGAGACAGTAGATCTAGCTGGTCTGTCATAATATAATAGAGACAGTAGATCTAGCTGGTCTGTCATATTATAATAGAGACAGTAGATCTAGCTGGTCTGTCATAATATAATAGAGACAGTAGATCTAGCTGGTCTGTCATAATATAATAGAGACAGTAGATCTAGCTGGTCTGTCATAATATAATAGAGACAGTAGATCTAGCTGGTCTGTCATAATATAATAGAGACAGTAGATCTAGCTGGTCTGTCATAATATAATAGAGACAGTAGATCTAGCTGGTCTGTCATAATATAATAGAGACAGTAGATCTAGCTGGTCTGTCATAATATAATAGAGACAGTAGATCTAGCTGGTCTGTCATAATATAATAGAGACAGTAGATCTAGCTGGTCTGTCATAATATAATAGAGACAGTAGATCTAGCTGGTCTGTCATAATATAATAGAGACAGTAGATCTAGCTGGTCTGTCATAATATAATAGAGACAGTAGATCTAGCTGGTCTGTCATAATACAATAGAGACAGTAGATCTAGCTGGTCTGTCATAATATAATAGAGACAGTAGATCTAGCTGGTCTGTCATAATATAATAGAGACAGTAGATCTAGCTGGTATGTCATAAAATAGAGACAGTAGATCTAGCTGGTCTGTCATAATGTAATAGCGACAGTAGATCTACCTGGTCTGTCATAATATAATAGAGACAGTAGATCTAGCTGGTCTGTCATAATATAATAGAGACAGTAGATCTAGCTGGTCTGTCATAATATAATAGAGACAGTAGATCTAGCTGGTCTGTCATAATATAATAGAGACAGTAGATCTAGCTGGTCTGTCATAATATAATAGAGACAGTAGATCTAGCTGGTCTGTCATAATATAATAGAGACAGTAGATCTAGCTGGTCTGTCATAATATAATAGAGACAGTAGATCTAGCTGGTCTGTCATAATATAATAGAGACAGTAGATCTAGCTGGTCTGTCATAATATAATAGAGACAGTAGATCTAGCTGGTCTGTCATAATATAATAGAGACAGTAGATCTAGCTGGTCTGTCATAATATAATAGAGACAGTAGATCTAGCTGGTCTGTCATAATATAATAGAGACAGTAGATCTAGCTGGTCTGTCATAATATAATAGAGACAGTAGATCTAGCTGGTCTGTCATAATATAATAGAGACAGTAGATCTAGCTGGTCTGTCATAATATAATAGAGACAGTAGATCTAGCTGGTCTGTCATAATATAATAGAGACAGTAGATCTAGCTGGTCTGTCATAATATAATAGAGACAGTAGATCTAGCTGGTCTGTCATAATATAATAGAGACAGTAGATCTAGCTGGTCTGTCATAATATAATAGAGACAGTCTATCTAGCTGGTCTGTCATAATATGATAGAGGCAGTAGATCTAGCTCGTCTGTCATAATATGATAGAGGCAGTAGATCTAGCTGGCCTGTCATAATATAACAGAGGCAGTAGATCTAGCTGGTATGTCATAATATAATAGAGACAGTAGATCTAGCTGGTCTGTCATTATATAATAGAGACAGATCTACTAGATCTAGAGACAGTGATCTAGCTGGTCTGTCATAATATAATAGAGACAGTAGATCTAGCTGGTAATAGAGACAGTCATGGTATAATAATAGAGACAGTAGATCTAGCTGGTCTGTCATAATATAATAGAGACAGTAGATCTAGCTGGTCTGTCATAATATAATAGAGACAGTAGATCTAGCTGGTCTGTCATAATATAATAGAGACAGTAGATCTAGCTGGTCTGTCATTATATAATAGAGACAGTAGATCTACCTGGTCTGTCATAATATAATAGAGACAGTAGATCTAGCTGGTCTGTCATAATATAATAGAGACAGTAGATCTAGCTGGTATGTCATACAATAGAGACAGTAGATCTAGCTGGTCTGTCATAATGTAAGGGAATACCCCCCTGAAGTGGACAAAAATGAATGGGAAGTCATTGGCATCGGACAAACCATATACACATTGGCCAATACCACCCAATTCGGCTGGTTCGTGCAAAGTGTATGATTTGAAGTTGATTCGTGCAAAGTGTATTGCAACTGCCATATGGCGATTGCCTATTGTAACACTTTAAAAATTCAACAGGTGGCGAATTCGCTCCACCATGGTTTTTCATATTGGGAAATGTCACCCAAGTCAACATCCAAAAGCAAAATTTTGAAAAAATGATTTTTGTCAAAAACTTATCACCCCTTAAAAAAGTGCTTTCTGGACCGTTTTTCGAAATTCTTTCGATTTTTTTGTCAATTACACATGTGTAAGAACTGTATGAATATACTTTTGTCCAATTTTATCATCATATTTTTTTTTTTTTTTTTTTTTTTCATGGGCATAAGTAATATGTTTTGTCCATTTTCAATATGATTTCATAGGAAGTCAAAAGTCAAAAGTCAAAAATGTCAAAATTTTGTAAAAAACTTCACACACCCTTAAAAAGTGCTTTCTGGACCGTTTTTTGTAATTTTGTGTCAATTACACACGTATAAGAACTGTATCAACATACTTTAGTTGTATTTTACCATATGAAATTTGACATGCTCAAAAATGCAAAATTGACTGGCCTGATGAACACAGGATGGCCGAGCAGTGATAGTTGTTCCTTTCCATCACTCGTTGTGTTGATTTCATCATGTCCATTTGGTGATGTCTTTTCACATACAATCATATTGCAAGTGCACGTGCATTTGCAATATGGTTCAATGGGCATTTACCATATGAAATTTGACATGCTCAAAAATGCAAAATTGACTGGCCTGATGAACACAGGATGGCCGAGCAGTGATAGTTGTTCCTTTCCATCACTCGTTGTGTTGATTTCATCATGTCCATTTGGTGATGTCTTTTCACATACAATCATATTGCAAATGCACGTGCATTTTGTGCAATATGGTTCAATGGGCATTTACCATATGAAATTTGACATGCTCAAAAATCATGCAGAAATGCAAAATTGACTGGCCAGATGAACCATGGCCTGCAGTGATAGTTGTCCTTTCCATCGCTCGTTGTGTTGACTTCATCCTGTCCATTTTGGGATGTTTTTCACATACAATCTTTGCAATGCACTGTTTAAAATATGGCAAAGACATGGTACCAAAAATAAAAATATGAAATCAAAACAAAAAAACTGGCATCACGGTCATATATCTCGTCTCCAGACTGTGCTCGATGTTAATGTCCATTTTGCCTGCCCACTGAGCTTGACCGTAGCCACTATAGAATCAATATGGAAATGCTGTGCATTGTTGTTGTGCAAGGTAACCCAAAAATAAAAAATATGGTGTAAAATTCAATGAAATTTGACATGCTCCTTTCCAAAATTTCATCATTCTGTGTGCCAATCATTTAAATGAAATGCAAAAAATTGACCTTGAAAAGGATGGCCGAGCAGAAGGCCCAAAATGAAGCCTGCCCCACATGTCATTTGATTTTGTTGTGGGTAACCCAAAAATAAAAATATGGTGAAGCATTTACCGGGACTTAGTCCATGCCCGCTGAGTATCTCCCCTGGGGGCCGCCCTGAGTGCTGACTGTTTAAAATAGGCACCTGGTACCCAAAAATAAAAATATGTTGTAAAATGCAAGCTACGGTCAGGGGATATCTCTCCCGACGTCCTAGGGATTATGGTAAGCCATTGCCTGCTCTCTGTGTCTTTAAGCACTTGTCACCCATGTGTGTGTGTGTATGAGAGCTTTTCTTTGAATCTCCTTGACTGATTTACAGTTTAAACCTAGTCACACATATGAAGTTTTGGAGAGATGTGACTTTTCTAACCCTTCAAAACAGACAGTTGACCAATTGGCACTTCCTTGGCACAGGAAGCTATAAGTCAACACATGTCTTGACTGACATAGAAACCTACAGAATCCTGAGTTTTAAGTCTTTAAGTTAAGAATTGACCTATCTATGATATACACAGTGTTGAATGGGGTCATTTTCACCTTTGAAGGTGATGTACATCAAAACACCTTTTGGGTCAATTTAACCACTTCCGTTTGCTCCAGGAAGCTTAGAATCGACACAGGTAGACCTCATAGTGGTCTGATGGACTGTTACTGAAGACAGGTTCATAAGGCATTCATAACCCACATAGGCTTCAGGTTGAATTTAGGAGTGCAGGCAATGTATTCCTATGGGGAGAGAAGTCAATGCAAACTTTTTGATGTAAACACCTTCTTTTAACTGTTAAGGGTTAATGCCACAGGGTCAAGGTTAGGCTTGCACGGATCGGGAGGACCTTAGGAACGTACCTGAGGTCGAATTGTGCTTCTCACCCTAACGGTTCTCTCACTGCCACCAAAAATCAAATGACATTGTGGGGCAGGCTTCATTTTGGGCCTTCTTTTTTCAAGGTCGCTGCACTCAGAACGAGCTACGGTCAAGCGGGGCATCTCGTTGAACTCGGCACAGTCTGGAGACTATGGTGATGCCATTTTTTGTGTTGATTTCAGAATGCCATTTTGGTGATGGTCCCTCTCCGTTTAAACACATTGCAAATGTACAAAAGTCAACTAGCAAGTCAGTGTCCATCAGTCAATTAGATGTCATTATGACACCAAACTGATATCAATTAACACCAAACCCACTTTTTCCTACTCATTTAGAAGCCAACTATCACATATGTCAGAGCAGTCCCATAATTCACAGCGCCTTCGGTTTAAAACATAATAAAAACGTAAAACACATAGTTACGTTCTAGCTGCGGGTCCAGGTCGGACATTATGTGAAGGCCTATGTGAGGCGACCCCGAATCCCGAGTTTCGGCTCGATAGGTCCTTCGGTGCCCGAGTAAAACCCTAATTGGTGCTGAAAATCCACTTTTTTCCATGCCTTGCTACGGGGTCCTTGAATGAGCTATCGGACAGAAACGTTGGGGTCTGTCTCTATGGGCCGAGCCGGTTTCAATGCACCTAGCCTTGCGTCTCTGAGACTTTTCTAAATGTCGTCATTTTCGTAATGGTCAAAATGAATTGAAATCATTGCAAATGTACGAGGCTGTTTCTCGGTCCGAGAACCTTCTAGAGCCACCTAACTCACCACGCACTATCGACCTGAGGTCTAGAACAGGTTTCTAAAGTTTCGGAACTCTAGGTCTGACGGTTCTTTTTAGCTCGAACAAAGCTAACTATTGCAGTCACTGTCTGTCTCTACGCACCCCAATACGTCCCTCCTTCCAAGTTGTGTTTTAGTGTGATTTATTTTTCCTTTGAAATTTTATGGGAAAAATGACTGATTTACAGTTCATGGGGGTTGCCTAATCACATATATGAAGTTTTGGAAAGATCTGACTTTTTAACCCCTCGAAACAGCCCCTGAGACACCAATTATGACACTTCCGGTTGGCACAGGAAGCTATAAGTCAACACATATCCTCATTGGGGTATGCTGTTACAGAATCCTGAGTTTTAAGTCTTTACGTTAAGAATTGACTGATTTACACAGGGTTGAATGCACTATGTCTATCAAACTGCAGGCAGGGTATGGATATACACTTTTAGGGGATTTGAACCACTTCCGGTTGGTCTAGGAAGCTTAGAATCAACACAGGTAGACCTCATAGTGGCCTGATGGACTGTTACCGAAGACAGGTTCATACGGCATTCATAACCCATATAGACTCCAGGTTGAATTTAGGGGTGCAGGCAATGTATTCCTATGGGGAGAGAAGTCAATGCAAACTGTTTGATGTAAACACCTTCTTTTAACTGTCAAGGGTTAATGCCACACGGTCAAGGTTAGGCTTGCACGGATCGGAAGGACCTTAGGAACATTCCTGTGGTTGAATTTTCCTTCTAAACCTAACGGTTCTGCCGCTGTCACCCAAAAGCAAATGACGTTGTGGGGCAGGCTTCATATTGGGCCTACTTTTCAAATGGTCGCTGCGCCCAGACCGAGCGAGCTACGGTCAAGCGGGATATCTCGTTGAACTCGGCACAGCCTAGGGATTATGGTAATGCCATTGCCTGCTCTCTGTGTCTTTCAGCAACGCAGTTTTTCACTCCATCCTTGCTGTGTGTGTGTATGAGAGCTTTTCTTTGACATCTCCTGGGGAAATGACTGATTTACAGTTTAGGAGGGTTACCTAGTCACACATATGAAGTTTTGGAGAGATGTGACTTTTCTAACCCTTCAAAACAGACAGTGTGACCATATTAAAGGCACTTCCTTGGCAAAAGCTATAAGTCAAACATGTCTTGACTGACATAGAAACCTACAGAATGGCCTGAGTTTTAAGTCTTTAGTTAAGAATTGACCTTTCCATATACACAGTGTTGAATGGGGTCATTTTCACCTTTGAAGGTGATGTACATCAAAACACCTTTGGGTCAATGTAACCACTTTTTGCTCCAGGAAGCTTAGAATACACAGGTAGACCTCAATGGTCTGATGGATTGTCATAGAAGACTGGTTCATTCGGCAAAAATAAAAACATAGGCTTCAGGTTGAAAATGCATTTATTCCTATGGGAGACTTTAATGCAAACTGTTTGATGGAAACACCTTGTTTTAACTGTTGAGGGTTAATGCCAAATGGCTGCACCTGGGAACCCAAAAATTAAAATAGGCTCCAAAATGCATTTAAGGGTCATTCTCATATTAATGCCGATATGGAAGCACCCTACTACGGCCCTCTCTCTGTCAGGGCCTCCTGAGTGCTTTGTGACTGTTTAAAATATTAATGGAAACTGATGTAAAAATTGTGCTTCAACCCTGGATACTGTTGTTGTGCACCAAAATATTGTCCAGGCTTCATTTACCGCCTTCTTTTTAAGGCCGCTGCACTCAGAACGACTACGGATGGCCCTCGGAAGTGGCACAGTCTGGAGACTATGGTGATGCCATTTTTGTGTTGATTTCATCATGCCATTTTGGTGATGTCTTTTCACATACAATCATATTGCAAGTGCACGTGCATTTGCAATATGGTTCAATGGGCATTTACCATATGAAATTTGACATGCTCAAAAATGCAAAATTGACTGGCCTGATGAACACAGGATGGCCGAGCAGTGATAGTTGTTCCTTTCCATCACTCGTTGTGTTGATTTCATCATGTCCATTTGGTGATGTTTTTTCACTATAGAATCATATTGCAAGTGCACGTGCATTGCAAAACTGGTATTTACCATAAAAATAAAAATATGGTTGTAAATGCATTTACCAGGAACCTATTGTCCATGCCCGCTATGGGAGTACCCTGCTACGGCCCTCTATCCATGGGGGACCATCCTGTCCATTTTGGACTGTTTTTCACATAGGCATATTGCAACTGTGCAAAAATTTGCAATATGGTTGTAAAATGCATTTACCATAATTCTGATATTAATGCCCGCAAAAAGGATGGCAAAATTGATGGTTCCTTTCCATCACTAACATTGTGTTGATTTCATCTGTCCATTTGGTGATGTCAATGACACTGACTTGAATCATACTTGCAAATCAGGGCATTGATGTGCAACTGGTAACCCAAAAATAAAAATATGGTGATTTCAACATGTCCATTTGTTTATGTTTTCTTACTTTTGCAAAGTCACTGTGCATTTGCAATATGGTTCAATGGGCAGTACCATCACGAATTTGTCATGCTATAAAAATGCTGCAGGAATGTGAAATTGATGCCCCTTGATGAACACAGGATGGCCGAGCAGTGATAGTTGTTCCTTTCCATCACTCGTTGTGTTGATTTCATCATGTCCATTTGGTGATGTATTTTCACATACAATCATATTGCAAGTGCACGTGCATTTGCAATATGGTTCAATGGGCATTTACCATATGAAATTTGACATGCTCAAAAATCCTGCAGAAATGCAAAATTGACTGGCCAGATGAACTCGGGATGGCCTGGCAGTGATAGTTGCTCCTTTCCATCGCTCGTTGTGTTGACTTCATCCTGTCCATTTTGTGATGTCTTTTCACATACAATCATATTGCAAGTGCAAATTGCATTTGCAATATGGTTCAATGGGCATTTACCATATGAAATTTGACATGCTCAAAAATGCAAAATTGACTGGCCTGATGAACACAGGATGGCCGAGCAGTGATAGTTGTTCCTTTCCATCACTCGTTGTGTTGATTTCATCATGTCCATTTGGTGATGTCTTTTCACATACAATCATATTGCAAGTGCACGTGCATTTGCAATATGGTTCAATGGGCATTTACCATATGAAATTTGACATGCTCAAAAATGCAAAATTGACTGGCCTGATGAACACAGGATGGCCGAGCAGTGATAGTTGTTCCTTTCCATCACTCGTTGTGTTGATTTCATCATGTCCATTTGGTGGTGTTTTTCACTATAGAATCATATTGCAAATGCACGTGCATTGTTGTGCAACTGGTAACCCAAAAATAAAAATATGGTTGTAAATGCATTTACCGGGACTCCTATTGTCCATGCCCGCTATGGGAGTACCCTACTACGACCCTCTATCCATGGGGGCCGCCCTGAGTGCTTTATGGACTGTTTAAAATAGGCACCTGGTAACCCAAAAATAAAAATATGGTTGTAAAATGCAAGCGAGCTACGGTCAAGCGGGATATCTCGTTGAACTCGGCACGGCCTAGGGATTATGGTAATGCCATTGCCTGCTCTCTGTGTCTTTAAGCACCGCACTTTGTCACTCCATCCTTGCTGTGTGTGTGTGTGAGAGCTTTTCTTTGACATCTGTTGGGAGAAATGACTGACTTACAGTTTATGGGGATTGCCTAATCACACATATGAAGTTTTGAAAAGATCTGACCTTTTTAACCCTTGGAAACTGCCACTATGACATCATTTAAGGCACTTCCGGTTGGCACAGGAAGCTATAAATAAACCCATATCCTGATTGGGGTATGCCTTTACAGAATCCTGAGTTTTAAGTCTTTACGTTAAGAACTGAGTTATTTACAGAGGGTTTAGTGAGTGTGTGTTATTTCAGAAAATCATAGAAAATCACAGAAATCTCGCAGAGCTCCGCAGCACACTTTAAAAAGATTCGTAAGAACACCCTGCAACTGGATCTGTAACCGTTGAAAAAAAAAAAAAAAAACACCTATCCGTGAACATCACCAATCTGTCATTGTACGATTTCTCTTAAAATGACGATAGATAAATGGCTGGTTCTTTTTTTTATTGACACCGGAGGCTCCTTGACTTTGACATGAAGTGGAAAAATAATTTCTCTATTTTCATTTTGGACCTTTAATCCCAGATAAATGGCCATAACTCAAAAACCGTTGAGGCCTGGACGCCATCTTGTTCGGGGCCAACTGCCCATTATGCCAAACCTACGCTCACCGAGTTTCGGCTTCGAAATATTTTCCGTTTTCGAGATAAGGCCCCGTCGTGAATCGTGATGTTTTGTCCGATAGCAATATGATTGCTTATGCCCCCCTGTGGGATATTCTGGGACAGTGGAAAAATGACCAAAATCTTATTATTTTTGTGAAACGGAAACCGAATGTCCGACAAAGTTCATTTGATGACTTCCTGGTAGGTCCGGCCCTGCCGCTCGGCCCGACGCCGTCCGTGAATTTTAAAAACGTTTTCGGACGTCTAGTAAGGGACCGTACATTTGCAATGTGGACTTTCTCACTAACCATACGGCAAATGCCGAAATGTTCCCTTAAGGTATGTAATAGCGATGGTAGATCTACCTGGTCTGTCATAATATAATAGAGACAGTAGATATAGCTGGTCTGTCATAATATAATAGAGACAGTAGATCTAGCTGGTCTGTCATTATATAATAGAGACAGTATATCTACCTGGTCTGTCATAATATAATAGAGACAGTAGATCTAGCTGGTATGTCATATTATAATAGAGACAGTAGATCTAGCTGGTCTGTCATAATATAATAGAGACAGTAGATGTAGCTGGTCTGTCATAATATAATAGAGACAGTAGATTTAGCTGGTCTGTCATAATATAATAGAGACAGTAGATCTAGCTGGTCTGTCATATATAATAGAGACAGTATATCTACCTGGTCTGTCATAATATAATAGAGACAGTAGATCTAGCTGGTCTGTCATAACATAATAGAGACATAGAGACAGTAGATCTAGCTGGTCTGTCATAATATAATAGAGACAGTAGATCTAGCTGGTCTGTCATAATATAATAGAGACAGTATATCTAGCTGGTCTGTCATAATATAATAGAGACAGTAGATCTATGGTCTGTCATAATATAATAGAGACAGTAGATCTAGCTGGTCTGTCATAATATAATAGAGACAGTAGATCTACCTGGTCTGTCATAATATAATAGAGACAGTAGATCTAGCTGGTCTGTCATAATATAATAGAGACAGTAGATCTAGCTGGTCTGTCATAATATAATAGAGACAGTAGATCTAGCTGGTCTCTTATAATATAATAGAGACAGTAGATCTACCTGGTCTGTCATAATATAATAGAGACAGTAGATCTAGCTGGTCTGTCATAATATAATAGAGACAGTAGATCTAGCTGGTCTGTCATTATATAATAGAGACAGTATATCTACCTGGTCTGTCATAATATAATAGAGACAGTAGATCTAGCTGGTCTGTCATATTATAATAGAGACAGTAGATCTAGCTGGTCTGTCATAATATAATAGAGACAGTAGATCTAGCTGGTCTGTCATAATATAATAGAGACAGTAGATCTAGCTGGTCTGTCATAATACAATAGAGACAGTAGATCTAGCTGGTCTGTCATAATATAATAGAGACAGTAGATCTAGCTGGTCTGTCATATTATAATAGAGACAGTAGATCTAGCTGACAGACCAGCGTCTGTCATATTATAATAGAGACAGTAGATCTAGCTGGTCTGTCATAATATAATAGAGACAGTAGATCTAGCTGGTCTGTCATAATATAATAGAGACAGTAGATCTAGCTGGTCTGTCATAATATAATAGAGACAGTAGATCTAGCTGGTCTGTCATAGTATAATAGCGACAGAAGATCTAGCTGGTCTGTCATAATATAATAGAGACAGTAGATATAGCTGGTCTGTCATAATATAATAGAGACAGGTAGATCTAGCTGGTCTGTCATTATATAATAGAGACAGTAGATCTACCTGGTCTGTCATAATATAATAGAGACAGTAGATCTAGCTGGTCTGTCATAATATAATAGAGACAGTAGATCTAGCTGGTCTGTCATAATATAATAGAGACAGTAGATCTAGCTGGTCTGTCATAATATAATAGAGACAGTAGATCTAGCTGGTCTGTCATAATATAATAGAGACAGTAGATCTAGCTGGTCTGTCATAATATAATAGAGACAGTAGATCTAGCTGGTCTGTCATAATATAATAGAGACAGTAGATCTAGCTGGTCTGTTATTATATAATAGAGACAGTAGATCTAGCTGGTCTATCATAATATAATAGAGATAGTTGATCTAGCTGGTCTGTCATAATATAATAGAGACAGTAGATCTAGCTGGTCTGTCATAATATAATAGAGACAGTAGATCTACCTGGTCTGTCATAATATAATAGAGACAGTAGATCTAGCTGGTCTGTCATGTTATAATAGAGACAGTAGATCTAGCTGGTCTGTCATAATAGAAAAGAGACAGTAGATCTAGCTGGTCTGTCATAATATAATAGAGACAGTACATCTACCTGGTCTGTCATACTATAATAGCGGCAGAAGATCTAGCTGGTCTGTCATAATATAATAGAGACAGTAGATATAGCTGGTATGTCATAATATAATAGAGACAGTAGATCTAGCTGGTCTGTCATTATATAATAGAGACAGTAGATCTACCTGGTCTGTCATAATATAATAGAGACAGTAGATCTAGCTGGTCTGTCATAATATAATAGAGACAGTAGATCTAGCTGGTCTGTTCATAATATAATAGAGACAGTAGATCTAGCTGGTCTGTCATACAAATAGAGACAGTAGATCTAGCTGGTCTGTCATAATGTAATAGAGACAGTAGATCTAACTGGTCTGTCATAATATAATAGAGACAGTAGATCTAGCTGGTCTGTCATAATATAATAGAGACAGTAGATCTAGCTGGTCTGTTATTATATAATAGAGACAGTAGATCTAGCTGGTCTGTCATAATATAATAGAGATAGTTGATCTAGCTGGTCTGTCATAATATAATAGAGACAGTAGATCTAGCTGGTCTGTCATACAATAGAGACAGTATCTAGCTGGTCTGTCATACTATAATAGAGACAGTAAGATCTAGCTGGTCTGTCATAATATAATAGAGACAGTAGATCTAGCTGGTCTGTCATAATATAATAGAGACAGTAGATCTAGCTGGTCTGTCATAATATAATAGAGACAGTAGATCTAGCTGGTCTAATCATATATATAATAGAGACAGTAGATCTAGCTGGTCTGTCATAATATAATAGAGACAGTAGATCTAGCTGGTCTGTCATAATACAATAGAGACAGTAGATCTAGCTGGTCTGTCATAATATAATAGAGACAGTAGATCTACCTGGTCTGTCATAATATAATAGAGACAGTAGATCTAGCTGGTATGTCATAATATAATAGAGACAGTAGATCTAGCTGGTCTGTCATAATATAATAGAGACAGTAGATCTAGCTGGTCTGTCATAATATAATAGAGACAGTAGATCTAGCTGGTCTGTCATAATATAATAGAGACAGTAGATCTAGCTGGTCTGTCATATCATAATAGAGACAGTAGATCTAGCTGGTCTGTCATATTATAATAGAGACAGTAGATCTAGCTGGTCTGTCATAATATAATAGAGACATAGAGACAGTAGATCTAGCTGGTCTGTCATAATATAATAGAGACAGTAGATCTAGCTGGTCTGTCATAATATAATAGAGACAGTAGATCTAGCTGGTCTGTCATAATATAATAGAGACAGTAGATCTAGCTGGTCTGTCATAATATAATAGAGACAGTAGATCTAGCTGGTCTGTCATAATATAATAGAGACAGTAGATCTAGCTGGTCTGTCATAATATAATAGAGACAGTAGATCTAGCTGGTCTGTCATAATATAATAGAGACAGTAGATCTAGCTGGTCTGTCATAATATAATAGAGACAGTAGATCTAGCTGGTCTGTCATAATATAATAGAGACAGTAGATCTAGCTGGTCTGTCATAATATAATAGAGACAGTAGATCTAGCTGGTCTGTCATAATATAATAGAGACAGTAGATCTAGCTGGTCTGTCATAATATAATAGAGACAGTATATCTACCTGGTCTGTCATAATATAATAGAGACAGTAGATCTAGCTGGTCTGTCATATTATAATAGAGACAGTAGATCTAGCTGGTCTGTCATAATATAATAGAGACAGTAGATCTAGCTGGTCTGTCATAATATAATAGAGACAGTAGATCTAGCTGGTCTGTCATAATATAATAGAGACAGTAGATCTAGCTGGTCTGTCATAATATAATAGAGACAGTAGATCTAGCTGGTCTGTCATAATATAATAGAGACAGTAGATCTAGGTGGTCTGTCATAATATAATAGAGACAGTAGATCTAGCTGGTCTGTCAAAATATAATAGAGACAGTAGATCTAGCTGGTCTGTCATAGTACAATAGAGACAGTAGATCTAGCTGGTCTGTCATAATACAATAGAGGCAGTTGAGCTAGCTGGTCTATCATAATATAATAGAGACAGTAGATCTAGCTGGTCTGTCATAATATAATAGAGACAGTAGATCTAGCTGGTCTGTCATACAATAATAGAGACAGTAGATCTAGCTGGTCTGTCATAATATAATAGAGATGGTAGATCTAGCTGGTCTCTCCTAATATAATAGAGACAGTAGATCTAGCTGGTCTGTCATAATATAATAGAGACAGTAGATCTACATTGTCTGTCAAAATATAATAGAGACAGTAGATCTATCTGGTCTGTCATAATATAATAGAGATAGTTGATCTAGCTGGTCTGTCATAATATAATAGAGACAGTAGATCTCGTTGGTCTGTCATAATATAATAGAGACAGTAGATCTAGCTGGTCTGTCATAATATAATAGAGACAGTAGATCTAGCTGGTCTGTCATAATATAATAGAGACAGTAGATCTATCTGGTCTGTCATATTATAATAGAGACAGTAGATCTAGCTGGTCTGTCATATTATAATAGAGATAGTGGTCTGTCATAATATAATAGAGACAGTAGATCTAGCTGGTCTGTCATAATATAATAGAGACAGTAGATCTACCTGGTCTGTCATATTATAATAGAGACAGTAGATTTAGCTGGTCTGTCATAATATAATAGAGACATAGAGACAGTAGATCTAGCTGGTCTGTCATAGTATAATATTGACAGTAAATCTAGCTGGTCTGTCATATTATAATAGAGACATAGAGACAGTAGATCTAGCTGGTCTGTCATAATATAATAGAGACATTAGATCTAGCTGGTCTGTAATAATATAACAGAGACAGTATATCTACCTGTTCTGTCATATAATAATAGAGACAGTAGATCTAGCTGGTCTGTCAAATTATAATAGAGATAGTAGATCTAGCTGGTCTGTCATAATATAATAGAGACAGTAGATCTAGCTGGTCTGTCATAATATAATAGAGACAGTAGATCTAGCTGGTCTGTCATAATATAATAGAGACAGTAGATCTACCTGGTCTGTCATATTATAATAGAGACAGTAGATTTAGCTGGTCTGTCATAATATAATAGAGACATAGAGACAGTAGATCTAGCTGGTCTGTCATAGTATAATAGAGACAGTAAATCTAGCTGGTCTGTCATATTATAATAGAGACATAGAGACAGTAGATCTAGCTGGTCTGTCATAATATAATAGAGACATTAGATCTAGCTGGTCTGTAATAATATAACAGAGACAGTATATCTACCTGTTCTGTCATATAATAATAGAGACAGTAGATCTAGCTGGTCTGTCAAATTATAATAGAGAAAGTAGATCTAGCTGGTCTATCATAATATAATAGAGACAGTAGATCTACCTGGTTTGTCAAAATATAATAGAGTCAGTATATCTAGCTGGTCTGTCATAATATAATACAGACAGTAGATATAGCTGGTATGTCATAATATAATAGAGACAGTAGATCTAGCTGGTCTGTCATTATATAATAGAGACAGTAGATCTACCTGGTCTGTCATAATATAATAGAGACAGTAGATCTAGCTGGTATATCATAATATAATAGAGACAGTTGATCTAGCTGGTCTTTCAGAATATAATAGAGACAGTAGATCTAGCTGGTATGTCATACAATAGAGACAGTAGATCTAGCTGGTCTGTCATAATGTAATAGCGGCAGTAGATCTAACTGGTCTGTCATAATATAATAGAGACAGTAGATCTAGCTGGTCTGTCATAATATAATGAGACAGTAGATCTAGCTGGTCTGTTATTATATAATAGAGACAGTAGATCTAGCTTGTCTATCATAATATAATAGAGATAGTTGATCTAGCTGGTCTGTCATAATATAATAGAGACAGTAGATCTAGCTGGTCTGTCATAATATAATAGAGACAGTAGATCTAGCTTGTTCATCATAATATAATAGAGATAGTTGATCTAGCTTTTCTGTCATTATATAATAGAGACAGTATATCTACCTGGTCTGTCATAATATAATAGAGACAGTAGATCTAGCTGGGACTGTCATATTATAATAGAGATAGTAGATCTAGCTGGTCTGTCATAATATAATAGAGACAGTAGATCTAGCTGGTCTGTCATAATATAATAGAGACAGTAGATCTAGCTGGTCTGTCATAATATAATAGAGACAGTAGATCTAGCTGGTCTGTCATAATATAATAGAGACAGTAGATCTAGCTGGTCTGTCATAATATAATAGAGACATGAGACAGTAGATCTAGCTGGTCTGTCATAATATAATAGAGACAGTAGATCTAGCTGGTCTGTCATATATAATAGACATAGAGACAGTAGATCTAGCTGGTCTGTCATAATATAATAGAGACAGTAGATCTAGCTGGTCTGTCATAATATAATAGAGACAGTAGATCTAGCTGGTCTGTCATATATATAATAGAGACAGTAGATCTAGCTGGTCTGTCATAATATAATAGAGACAGTAGATCTAGCTGGTCTGTCATAATATAATAGAGACAGTAGATCTAGCTGGTCTGTCATAATATAATAGAGACAGTAGATCTAGCTGGTCTGTCATAATATAATAGAGACAGTAGATCTAGCTGGTCTGTCATAATATAATAGAGACAGTAGATCTAGCTGGTCTGTCATAATATAATAGAGACATAGAGACAGTAGATCTAGCTGGTCTGTCATAATATAATAGAGACAGTAGATCTAGCTGGTCTGTCATATATAATAGAGACATAGAGACAGTAGATCTAGCTGGTCTGTCATAATATAATAGAGACAGTAGATCTAGCTGGTCTGTCATAATATAATAGAGACAGTAGATCTAGCTGGTCTGTCATAATATAATAGAGACAGTAGATCTAGCTGGTCTGTCATAATATAATAGAGACAGTAGATCTAGCTGGTCTGTCATAATATAATAGAGACAGTAGATCTACCTGGTCTGTCATAAATATAATAGAGACAGTAAATCTAGCTGGTCTGTCATAATATAATAGAGACAGTAGATCTAGCTGGTATGTCATAATATAATAGAGACAGTAGATCTAGCTGGTCTGTCATTATATAATAGAGACAGTAGATCTACCTGGTCTGTCATAATATAATAGAGACAGTAGATCTAGCTGGTCTGTCATAATATAATAGAGACAGTAGATCTAGCTGGTCTGTCATAATATAATAGAGACAGTAGATCTAGCTGGTCTGTCATAATATAATAGAGACAGTAGATCTAGCTGGTCTGTCATAATATAATAGAGACAGTAGATCTAGCTGGTCTGTCATAATATAATAGAGACAGTAGATCTAGCTGGTCTGTCATAATATAATAGAGACAGTAGATCTAGCTGGTCTGTCATAATATAATAGAGACAGTAGATCTAGCTGGTCTGTCATATTATAATAGAGACAGTAGATCTAGCTGGTCTGTCATAATATAATAGAGACAGTAGATCTAGCTGGTCTGTCATAATATAATAGAGACAGTAGATCTAGCTGGTCTGTCATAATATAATAGAGACAGTAGATCTAGCTGGTCTGTCATAATATAATAGAGACAGTAGATCTAGCTGGTCTGTCATAATATAATAGAGACAGTAGATCTAGCTGGTCTGTCATAATATAATAGAGACAGTAGATCTAGCTGGTCTGTCATAATATAATAGAGACAGTAGATCTAGCTGGTCTGTCATAATATAATAGAGACAGTAGATCTAGCTGGTCTGTCATAATATAATAGAGACAGTAGATCTAGCTGGTCTGTCATAATATAATAGAGACAGTAGATCTAGCTGGTCTGTCATAATATAATAGAGACAGTAGATCTAGCTGGTCTGTCATAATATAATAGAGACAGTAGATCTAGCTGGTCTGTCATAATATAATAGAGACAGTAGATCTAGCTGGTCTGTCATAATATAATAGAGACAGTAGATCTAGCTGGTCTGTCATATTATAATAGAGACAGTAGATCTAGCTGGTCTGTCATAATATAATAGAGACAGTAGATCTAGCTGGTCTGTCATAATATAATAGAGACAGTAGATCTAGCTGGTCTGTCATAATATAATAGAGACAGTAGATCTAGCTGGTCTGTCATAATATAATAGAGACAGTAGATCTAGCTGGTCTGTCATAATATAATAGAGACAGTAGATCTAGCTGGTCTGTCATAATATAATAGAGACAGTAGATCTAGCTGGTCTGTCATAATATAATAGAGACAGTAGATCTAGCTGGTCTGTCATAATATAATAGAGACAGTAGATCTAGCTGGTCTGTCATAATATAATAGAGACAGTAGATCTAGCTGGTCTGTCATAATATAATAGAGACAGTAGATCTAGCTGGTCTGTCATAATATAATAGAGACAGTAGATCTAGCTGGTCTGTCATAATATAATAGAGACAGTAGATCTAGCTGGTCTGTCATAATATAATAGAGACAGTAGATCTAGCTGGTCTGTCATAATATAATAGAGACAGTAGATCTAGCTGGTCTGTCATAATATAATAGAGACAGTAGATCTAGCTGGTCTGTCATAATATAATAGAGACAGTAGATCTAGCTGGTCTGTCATAATATAATAGAGACAGTAGATCTAGCTGGTCTGTCATAATATAATAGAGACAGTAGATCTAGCTGGTCTGTCATAATATAATAGAGACAGTAGATCTAGCTGGTCTGTCATAATATAATAGAGACTAGTAGATCTAGCTGGTCTGTCATAATATAATAGAGACAGTAGATCTAGCTGGTCTGTCATAATATAATAGAGACAGTAGATCTAGCTGGTCTGTCATAATATAATAGAGACAGTAGATCTAGCTGGTCTGTCATAATATAATAGAGACAGTAGATCTAGCTGGTCTGTCATATATATAATAGAGACAGTAGATCTAGCTGGTCTGTCATAATATAATAGAGACAGTAGATCTAGCTGGTCTGTCATAATATAATAGAGACAGTAGATCTAGCTGGTCTGTCATAATATAATAGAGACAGTAGATCTAGCTGGTCTGTCATAATATAATAGAGACAGTAGATCTAGCTGGTCTGTCATAATATAATAGAGACAGTAGATCTAGCTGGTCTGTCATAATATAATAGAGACAGTAGATCTAGCTGGTCTGTCATAATATAATAGAGACAGTAGATCTAGCTGGTCTGTCATAATATAATAGAGACAGTAGATCTAGCTGGTCTGTCATAATATAATAGAGACAGTAGATCTAGCTGGTCTGTCATAATATAATAGAGACAGTAGATCTAGCTGGTCTGTCATAATATAATAGAGACAGTAGATCTAGCTGGTCTGTCATAATATAATAGAGACAGTAGATCTAGCTGGTCTGTCATAATATAATAGAGACAGTAGATCTAGCTGGTCTGTCATAATATAATAGAGACAGTAGATCTAGCTGGTCTGTCATAATATAATAGAGACAGTAGATCTAGCTGGTCTGTCATAATATAATAGAGACAGTAGATCTAGCTGGTCTGTCATAATATAATAGAGACAGTAGATCTAGCTGGTCTGTCATAATATAATAGAGACAGTAGATCTAGCTGGTCTGTCATAATATAATAGAGACAGTAGATCTAGCTGGTCTGTCATAATATAATAGAGACAGTAGATCTAGCTGGTCTGTCATAATATAATAGAGACAGTAGATCTAGCTGGTCTGTCATAATATAATAGAGACAGTAGATCTAGCTGGTCTGTCATAATATAATAGAGACAGTAGATCTAGCTGGTCTGTCATAATATAATAGAGACAGTAGATCTAGCTGGTCTGTCATATTATAATAGAGACAGTAGATCTAGCTGGTCTGTCATAATATAATAGAGACAGTAGATCTAGCTGGTCTGTCATAATATAATAGAGACAGTAGATCTAGCTGGTCTGTCATAATATAATAGAGACAGTAGATCTAGCTGGTCTGTCATAATATAATAGAGACAGTAGATCTAGCTGGTCTGTCATAATATAATAGAGACAGTAGATCTAGCTGGTCTGTCATAATATAATAGAGACAGTAGATCTAGCTGGTCTGTCATAATATAATAGAGACAGTAGATCTAGCTGGTCTGTCATAATATAATAGAGACAGTAGATCTAGCTGGTCTGTCATAATATAATAGAGACAGTAGATCTAGCTGGTCTGTCATAATATAATAGAGACAGTAGATCTAGCTGGTCTGTCATAATATAATAGAGACAGTAGATCTAGCTGGTCTGTCATAATATAATAGAGACAGTAGATCTAGCTGGTCTGTCATAATATAATAGAGACAGTAGATCTAGCTGGTCTGTCATAATATAATAGAGACAGTAGATCTAGCTGGTCTGTCATAATATAATAGAGACAGTAGATCTAGCTGGTCTGTCATAATATAATAGAGACAGTAGATCTAGCTGGTCTGTCATAATATAATAGAGACAGTAGATCTAGCTGGTCTGTCATAATATAATAGAGACAGTAGATCTAGCTGGTCTGTCATAATATAATAGAGACAGTAGATCTAGCTGGTCTGTCATAATATAATAGAGACAGTAGATCTAGCTGGTCTGTCATAATATAATAGAGACAGTAGATCTAGCTGGTCTGTCATAATATAATAGAGACAGTAGATCTAGCTGGTCTGTCATATTATAATAGAGACAGTAGATCTAGCTGGTCTGTCATAATATAATAGAGACAGTAGATCTAGCTGGTCTGTCATAATATAATAGAGACAGTAGATCTAGCTGGTCTGTCATAATATAATAGAGACAGTAGATCTAGCTGGTCTGTCATAATATAATAGAGACAGTAGATCTAGCTGGTCTGTCATAATATAATAGAGACAGTAGATCTAGCTGGTCTGTCATAATATAATAGAGACAGTAGATCTAGCTGGTCTGTCATATATATAATAGAGACAGTAGATCTAGCTGGTCTGTCATAATATAATAGAGACAGTAGATCTAGCTGGTCTGTCATAATATAATAGAGACAGTAGATCTAGCTGGTCTGTCATATATATAATAGAGACAGTAGATCTAGCTGGTCTGTCATAATTATAATAGAGACAGTAGATCTAGCTGGTCTGTCATAATATAATAGAGACAGTAGATCTAGCTGGTCTGTCATAATATAATAGAGACAGTAGATCTAGCTGGTCTGTCATAATATAATAGAGACAGTAGATCTAGCTGGTCTGTCATAATATAATAGAGACAGTAGATCTAGCTGGTCTGTCATAATATAATAGAGACAGTAGATCTAGCTGGTCTGTCATAATATAATAGAGACAGTAGATCTAGCTGGTCTGTCATAATATAATAGAGACAGTAGATCTAGCTGGTCTGTCATAATATAATAGAGACAGTAGATCTAGCTGGTCTGTCATAATATAATAGAGACAGTAGATCTAGCTGGTCTGTCATAATATAATAGAGACAGTAGATCTAGCTGGTCTGTCATATATATAATAGAGACAGTAGATCTAGCTGGTCTGTCATAATATAATAGAGACAGTAGATCTAGCTGGTCTGTCATAATATAATAGAGACAGTAGATCTAGCTGGTCTGTCATAATATAATAGAGACAGTAGATCTAGCTGGTCTGTCATAATATAATAGAGACAGTAGATCTAGCTGGTCTGTCATAATATAATAGAGACAGTAGATCTAGCTGGTCTGTCATAATATAATAGAGACAGTAGATCTAGCTGGTCTGTCATAATATAATAGAGACAGTAGATCTAGCTGGTCTGTCATAATATAATAGAGACAGTAGATCTAGCTGGTCTGTCATAATATAATAGAGACAGTAGATCTAGCTGGTCTGTCATATTATAATATGAGACAGTAGATCTAGCTGGTCTGTCATAATACAATAGAGACAGTAGATCTAGCTGGTCTGTCATAATATAATAGAGACAGTAGATCTAGCTGGTCTGTCATAATATAATAGAGACAGTAGATCTAGCTGGTCTGTCATAATACAATAGAGACAGTAGATCTAGCTTGGTCTGTCATAATATAATAGAGACAGGAGATATAGCTGGTCTGTCAAAATATAATAGAGACAGTAGATCTAGCTGGTCTATCATAATATAATAGAGACAGTAGAAATAGCTGGTCTGTCATAATATAATAGAGACAGTATATTGAGCTGGTCTGTCATAATATAACAGAGACATTAGATCTAACAGGTCTGTCATATTATTATAGAGGCAGTATATCTAGCTGGTCTGTCATAATATAATAGAGACAGTAGATCTACCTGGTCTGTCATATAATAATAGAGACAGTAGATCTACCTGGTCTGTCAAAATATAATAGAGACAGTAGATCTAGCTGGTCTGTCATAATATAATAGAGACAGTAGATCTAGCTGGTCTGTCATAATATAACAGAGACATTAGATCTAGCTGGTCTCTCATAATATAAGAGAGACAGTAGATCAAGCTGTTCTGTCATACAATAATAGAGACAGTAGATCTAGCTGGTTTGTCATAATATAATAGAGACAGTAGATCTAGCTGGTCTGTCATAATATAATAGAGACAGTAGATCTACCTGGTCTGTCATATAATAATAGAGACAGTAGAACTAGCTGGTCTGTCATATAATAATAGAGACAGTAGATCTAGCTGGTCTGTCAAATTATAATAGAGAAAGTAGATCTAGCTGGTCTATCATAATATAATAGAGACAGTAGATCTACCTGGTTTGTCAAAATATAATAGAGTCAGTATATCTAGCTGGTCTGTCATAATATAATACAGACAGTAGATCTAGCTGGTCTGTCATATTATAATAGAGACAGTAGATTTAGCTGGTCTGTCATAGTACAATAGAGACAGTAGATCTAGCTGGTCTGTCATAATATAATGGAGACATAGAGACAGTAGATCTAGCTTGTCTGTCATAATATAATACAGACAGTAGATCTAGCTGGTCTGTCATAATATAACAGAGACAGTAGATCTACCTGGTCTGTCATATAATAATAGAGACAGTAGATCTAGCTGGTCTGTCAAATTATAATAGAGAAAGTAGATCTAGCTGGTCTATCATAATATAATAGAGACAGTAGATCTACCTGGTTTGTCAAAATATAATAGAGTCAGTATATCTAGCTGGTCTGTCATAATATAATACAGACAGTAGATCTAGCTGGTCTTTCATAATATAATAGAGACAGTAGATCAAGCTGGTCTGTCATACAATAATAGAGATAGTAGATCTAGCTGGTTTGTCATAATATAATAGAGAAGGTAGATCTAGCTGGTCTCTCATAATATAATAGAGACAGTAGATCTAGCTGGCCTGTCATAATATAATAGAGACAGTAGATCTAGCTGGTCTTTCATAATATAATAGAGACAGTAGATCTACCTGGTCTGTCATATAATAATAGAGACAGTAGAACTAGCTGGTCTGTCATATAATAATAGAGACAGTAGATCTAGCTGGTCTGTCAAAGTATAATAGAGACAGTAGATCTAGCTGGTCTGTTATATTATAAATGAGGCAGTAGATCTAGCTGGTCTGTCATAATACAATACAGACAGGAGATCTAGCTGGTCTATCATAATATAATAGAGACAGTAGATCTAGCTGGTCTGTCATAATATTATAGAGACAGTAGATCTAGCTGGTCTGTCATAACATAATAGAGACAGTATATCTTGCTGGTCTGTCATAACATAATAGAGACAGTATATCTTACTGGTCTGTCATAATATAATAGAGAAAGTAGATCTAGCTGGTCTGTCATAATACAATAGAGACAGTAGATCTAGCTTGGTCTGTCATAATATAATAGAGACAGGAGATATAGCTGGTCTGTCAAAATATAATAGAGACAGTAGATCTAGCTGGTCTATCATAATATAATAGAGACAGTAGAAATAGCTGGTCTGTCATAATATAATAGAGACAGTATATTGAGCTGGTCTGTCATAATATAACAGAGACATTAGATCTAGCTGGTCTGTCATAATATAATAGAGACAGTAGATCTAGCTGGTCTGCAATAATATAATAGAGACAGTAAATCTATCTGGTCTGCCATAATATAATAGAGACAGTAGATCTACCTGGTCTGTCATATAATAATAGAGACAGTAGATCTACCTGGTCTGTCAAAATATAATAGAGACAGTAGATCTAGCTTGTCTGTCATAATATAATAGAGACGGTAGTTCTAGCTGGTCTCTCATAATATAAGAGAGACAGTAGATCAAGCTGGTCTGTCATACAATAATAGAGACAGTAGATCTAGCTGGTTTGTCATAATATAATAGAGACAGTAGATCTAGCTGGTCTGTCATAATATAATAGAGACAGTAGATCTAGCTGGTCTGTCATAATATAATAGAGACAGTAGATCTACCTGGTCTGTCATAATATAATAGAGACAGTAGATCTACCTGGTCTGTCATAATATAATAGAGAAAGTAGATCTAGCTGGTCTGTCATAATATAATAGAGACAGTAGATCTAGCTGGTCTGTCATAATATAATAGAGACAGTAGATCTAGCTGGTCTGTCATAATATAATAGAGACAGTAGATCTAGCTGGTCTGTCATATTATAATAGAGACAGTAGATCTAGCTGGTCTGTCATAATATAATAGAGACAGTAGATCTAGCTGGTCTGTCATAATATAATGGAGACATAGAGACAGTAGATCTAGCTGGTCTGTCATAATATAATAGAGACAGTAGATCTAGCTGGTCTGTCATAATATAATAGAGACAGTAGATCTAGCTGGTCTGTCATATTATAATAGAGATAGTAGATCTAGCTGGTCTGTCATATTATAATAGAGACAGTAGATCTAGCTGGTCTGTCATAATATAATAGAGACAGTAGATCTAGCTGGTCTGTCATAATATAACAGAGACAGTATATCTACCTGGTCTGTCATAATATAATAGAGACAGTAGATCTAGCTGTTCTGTCATAATATAATAGAGATAGTAGATCTAGCTGGTCTGTCATAATAGAATAGAGACAGTAGATCTAGCTGGTCTGTCATAATAGAATAGAGACAGTAGATCTAGCTGGTCTGTTATAATATAATAGAGACAGTAGATGTAGCTGGTCTGTCATAATATAATAGACACAATAGATCTAGCTGGTCTGTCATAATATAATAGAGACAGTAGATGTAGCTGGTCTGTCAGAGTATAATAGAGACAGTAGATATAGCTGGTCTGTCATAATATAATAGAGACAGTAGATCTAGCTGGTCTGTCATTATATAATAGAGACAGTATATCTACCTGGTCTGTCATAATATAATAGAGACAGTAGATCTAGCTGGACTGTCATATTATAATAGAGATAGTAGATCTAGCTGGTCTGTCATAATATAATAGAGACAGTAGATGTAGCTGGTCTGTCATAATATAATAGAGACAGTAGATCTACCTGGTCTGTCATAGTATAATAGAGACAGTAGATCTAGCTGGTCTGTCATAGTACAATAGAGACAGTCGATCTAGTTAGTCTGTCATAATTTAAAAGAGACAGTAGATCTAGCTGGTCTGTCATAATATAATAGAGACAGTAGATCTAGCTGGTCTGTCATAATATAATAGAGACAGTAGATATAGCTGGTATGTCATAATATAATAGAGACAGTAGATCTAGCTGGTCTGTCATTATATAATAGAGACAGTAGATCTAGCTGGTCTATCATAATATAATAGAGACAGTTGATCTAGCTGGTCTTTCATAATATAATAGAGACAGTAGATCTAGCTGGTATGTCATACAATAGAGACAGTAGATCTAGCTGGTCTGTCATAATGTAATAGCGGCAGTAGATCTAACTGGTCTGTCATAATATAATAGAGACAGTAGATCTAGCTGGTATGTCATAATATAATAGAGACAGTAGATCTAGCTGGTCTGTTATTATATAATAGAGACAGTAGATCTAGCTTGTCTATCATAATATAATAGAGATAGTTGATCTAGCTGGTCTGTCATAATATAATAGAGACAGTAGATCTAGCTGGTCTGTCATAATATAATAGAGACAGTAGATCTAGCTTGTCTATCATAATATAATAGAGATAGTTGATCTAGCTTTTCTGTCATTATATAATAGAGACAGTATATCTACCTGGTCTGTCATAATATAATAGAGACAGTAGATCTAGCTGGACTGTCATATTATAATAGAGATAGTAGATCTAGCTGGTCTGTCATAATATAATAGAGACAGTAGATCTAGCTGGTCTGTCATAATACAATAGAGACAGTAGATCTAGCTGGTCTGTCATAATATAATAGAGACAGTAGATCTACCTGGTCTGTCATATTATAATAGAGACAGTAGATTTAGCTGGTCTGTCATAATATAATAGAGACATAGAGACAGTAGATCTAGCTGGTCTGTCATAGTATAATATTGACAGTAAATCTAGCTGGTCTGTCATATTATAATAGAGACAGTAGATCTACTGGTCTGTCAAAATATAATAGAGACAGTAGATCTAGCTGGTCTGTCATAATATAATAGAGACAGTAGATCTAGCTGGTCTGTTATATTATAAATGAGGCAGTAGATCTAGCTGGTCTGTCATACAATAATAGAGACAGTAGATCTAGCTGGTTTGTCATAATATAATAGAGACGGTAGATCTAGCTGGTCTCTCATAATATAATAGAGACAGTAGATCTACCTGGTCTGTCATATAATAATAGAGACAGTAGATCTAGCTGGTCTGTCAAATTATAATAGAGAAAGTAGATCTAGCTGGTCTATCATAATATAATAGAGACAGTAGATCTACCTGGTTTGTCAAAATATAATAGAGACAGTAGATCTAGCTGGTCTATCATAATATAATAGAGACAGTAGATATAGCTGGTCTGTCATAATATAATAGAGACAGTAGATCTAGCTGGTGTGTCATAATTATAATAGATGCAGTAGATCTAGCTGGTCTGTCATAATATAATGGAGACATAGAGACAGTAGATCTAGCTTGTCTGTCATAATATAATACAGACAGTAGATCTAGCTGGTCTGTCATAATATAACAGAGACAGTAGATCTAGCTGGTCTATCATAATATTATAGAGACAGTAGATATACCTGGTCTGTCAAGATATAGAGACAGTAGATCTAGCTGGTCTGTCATTATATAATAGAGACATTAGATCTAGCTGGTCTTTCAAAATATAATAGAGACAGTAGATCCAGCTGGTCTATCATAATATAATAGAGACAGTATATCTTACTGGTCTGTCATAATATAATAGAGAAAGTAGATCTAGCTGGTCTGTCATAATACAATAGAGACAGTAGATCTAGCTTGGTCTGTCATAATATAATAGAGACAGTAGATCTAGCTGGTGTGTCATAATATAATAGAGACAGTAGATCTAGCTGGTCTGTCACAGTATAATAGAGACAGTAGATCTAGCTGGTCTGTTATATTATAAATGAGGCAGTAGATCTAGCTGGTCTGTCATAATACAATAGAGACAGGAGATCTAGCTGGTCTATCATAATATAATAGAGACAGTAGATCTAGCTGGTCTGTCATAATATTATAGAGACAGTAGATCTAGCTGGTCTGTCATAACATAATAGAGACAGTATATCTTGCTGGTCTGTCATAACATAATAGAGACAGTATATCTTACTGGTCTGTCATAATATAATAGAGAAAGTAGATCTAGCTGGTCTGTCATAATACAATAGAGACAGTAGATCTAGCTTGGTCTGTCATAATATAATAGAGACAGGAGATATAGCTGGTCTGTCAAAATATAATAGAGACAGTAGATCTAGCTGGTCTATCATAATATAATAGAGACAGTAGAAATAGCTGGTCTGTCATAATATAATAGAGACAGTATATTGAGCTGGTCTGTCATAATATAACAGAGACATTAGATCTAACAGGTCTGTCATATTATTATAGAGGCAGTATATCTAGCTGGTCTGTCATAATATAATAGAGACAGTAGATCTAGCTGGTCTGTCATAATATAATAGAGACAGTAGATCTACCTGGTCTTTCATAGTATAATAGAGACAGTAGATCTAGCTGGTCTTTCATACTATAATAGAGACAGTACATCTAGCTGGTCTGTCATAATATAATGGAGACATAGAGACAGTAGATCTGGCTGGTCTTTCATAATATAATAGAGACAGTAGATCTAGCTGGTCTGACATGATATAATAGAGACAGTAGATCTAGCTGGTCTATCATAATGTAATAGAGACAGTAGATCTAGCTGGTCTGTGATAATATAATAGAGACAGTAGATCTAGCTGGTCTGTCATAATATAATAGAGACAGTAGATCTAGCTGGTCTGTCATAATATAATAGAGACAGTAGATCTAGCTGGTCTGTCATAATATAATAGAGACAGTATATCTTACTGGTCTGTCATAATATAATAGAGACAGTAGATCTAGCTGGTCTGTCATAATATAATAGAGACAGTAGATCTAGCTGGTCTGTCATAATATAATAGAGACAGTAGATCTAGCTGGTCTGTCATAATATAATAGAGACAGTAGATCTAGCTGGTCTGTCATAATATAATAGAGACAGTAGATCTAGCTGGTCTGTCATAATATAATAGAGACAGTAGATCTAGCTGGTCTTTCATAATATAATAGAGACAGTAGATCTAGCTGGTCTGTCATAATATAATAGAGACAGTAGATCTAGCTGGTCTGTCATAATATAATAGAGACAGTAGATCTAGCTGGTCTGTCATAATATAATAGAGACAGTAGATCTAGCTGGTCTGTCATAATATAATAGAGACAGTAGATCTAGCTGGTCTGTCATAATATAATAGAGACAGTAGATCTAGCTGGTCTGTCATATTATAATAGAGACAGTAGATCTAGCTGGTCTGTCATAATATAATAGAGACAGTAGATCTAGCTGGTCTGTCATAATATAATAGAGACAGTAGATCTAGCTGGTCTGTCATAATATAATAGAGACAGTAGATCTAGCTGGTCTGTCATAATATAATAGAGACAGTATATCTAGCTGGTCTGTCATAATATAATAGAGACAGTAGATCTAGCTGGTCTGTCATATTATAATAGAGACAGTAGATCTAGCTGGTCTGTCATAATATAATAGAGACAGTAGATCTAGCTGGTCTGTCAAAATATAATAGAGACAGTAGATCTAGCTGGTCTGTCATAATATAATAGAGACAGTAGATCTACTGGTCTGTCATAATATAATAGAGACAGTAGATCTAGCTGGTCTGTCATATACAATAGAGACAGTAGATCTAGCTGGTCTGTCATATTATAATAGAGACAGTAGATCTAGCTGGTCTGTCATAATATAATAGAGACAGTAGATCTAGCTGGTCTGTCATAGTATAATAGAGACAGTAGATCTAGCTGGTCTGTTATATTATAATTGAGGCAGTAGATCTAGCTTGTCTGTCATAATACAATAGAGAAAGTAGATCTAGCTGGTCTGTCATAATACAATAGAGACAGTAGATCTAGCTGGTCTGTCATAATATAATAGAGACAGTAGATCTAGCTGGTCTGTCATAATATAATAGAGACAGTAGATCTTGCTGGTCTGTCATAACATAATAGAGACAGTATATCTTACTGGTCTGTCATAATACAATAGAGACAGTAGATCTAGCTGGTCTATCATAATATAATAGAGACAGTAGATCTAGCTGGTCTGTCATAATATAATAGAGACAGGAGATATAGCTGGTCTGTCAAAATATAATAGAGACAGTAGATCTAGCTGGTCTGTCATAATATAATAGAGACAGTAGAAATAGCTGGTCTGTCATAATATAATAGAGACAGTATATTGAGCTGGTCTGTCATAATATAACAGAGACATTAGATCTACCTGGTCTGCAATAGTATAATAGAGACAGTAAATCTATCTGGTCTGCCATAATATAATAGAGACAGTAGATCTACCTGGTCTGTCATATAATAATAGAGACAGTAGATCTACCTTGTCTGTCAAAATATAATGGAGACAGTAGATCTAGCTGGTCTGTCATAATATAATAGAGACAGTAGATCAAGCTGGTCTGTCATACAATAATAGAGACAGTAGATCTAGCTGGTCTGTCATAATATAATAGAGACAGTAGATCTAGCTGGTCTGTCATAATACAATAGAGACAGTAGATCTACCTGGTCTGTCATAATATAATAGAGACAGTAGATCTAGCTGGCCTGTCATAATATAATAGAGACAGTAGATCTACCTGGTCTGTCATATATATAATAGAGACAGTAGAACTAGCTGGTCTGTCATATAATAATAGAGACAGTAGATCTAGCTGGTCTGTCAAATTATAATAGAGAAGTAGATCTAGCTGGTCTGTCATAATATAATAGAGACAGTAGATCTACCTGGTTTGTCAAAATATAATAGAGACAGTATATCTAGCTGGTCTGTCATAATATAATAGAGACAGTAGATCTAGCTGGTCTGTCATATTATAATAGAGACAGTAGATTTAGCTGGTCTGTCATAATACAATAGAGACAGTAGATCTAGCTGGTCTGTCATAATATAATAGAGACATAGAGACAGTAGATCTAGCTTGTCTGTCATAATATAATAGAGACAGTAGATCTAGCTGGTCTGTCATAATATAATAGAGACAGTAGATCTAGCTGGTCTGTCATAATATAATAGAGACAGTAGATCTAGCTGGTCTGTCATATTATAATAGAGACAGTAGATCTAGCTGGTCTGTCATAATATAATATTGACAGTAAATCTAGCTGGTCTGTCATAATATAACAGAGACAGTATATCTACCTGGTCTGTCATAATATAACAGAGACAGTATATCTACCTGTTCTGTCATAATATAATAGAGATAGTAGATCTAGCTGGTCTGTCATAATATAATAGAGACAGTAGATCTAGCTGGTCTGTCATAATATAATAGAGACAGTAGATCTAGCTGGTCTGTTATAATATAATAGAGACAGTAGATCTAGCTGGTCTGTCATAATATAATAGAGACAGTAGATCTAGCTGGTCTGTCATAATATAATAGAGACAGTAGATCTAGCTGGTCTGTCATAGTATAATAGAGACAGTAGATCTAGCTGTTCTGTCAAAATGTAATAGAGACAGTAGATCTAGCTGGTCTGTCATAATATAATAGAGACAGTATATCTAGCTGGTCTGTCATAATATAATAGAGACAGTAGATCTAGCTGGACTGTCATATTATAATAGAGATAGTAGATCTAGCTGGTCTGTCATAATATAATAGAGACAGTAGATGTAGCTGGTCTGTCATAATATAATAGAGACAGTAGATCTACCTGGTCTGTCATAGTATAATAGAGACAGTAGATCTAGCTGGTCTGTCATAGTACAATAGAGACAGTCGATCTAGTTAGTCTGTCATAATTTAAAAGAGACAGTAGATCTAGCTGGTCTGTCATAATATAATAGAGACAGTAGATCTAGCTGGTCTGTCATAATATAATAGAGACAGTAGATATAGCTGGTATGTCATAATATAATAGAGACAGTAGATCTAGCTGGTCTGTCATAATATAATAGAGACAGTAGATCTAGCTGGTCTGTCATAATATAATAGAGACAGTTGATCTAGCTGGTCTGTCATAATATAATAGAGACAGTAGATCTAGCTGGTCTGTCATAATATAATAGAGACAGTAGATCTAGCTGGTCTGTCATAATGTAATAGAGACAGTAGATCTAGCTGGTCTGTCATAATATAATAGAGACAGTAGATCTAGCTGGTCTGTCATAATATAATAGAGACAGTAGATCTAGCTGGTCTGTTATAATATAATAGAGACAGTAGATCTAGCTGGTCTGTCATAATATAATAGAGACAGTAGATCTAGCTGGTCTGTCATAATATAATAGAGACAGTAGATCTAGCTGGTCTGTCATAATATAATAGAGACAGTAGATCTAGCTTGTCTATCATAATATAATAGAGATAGTTGATCTAGCTGGTCTGTCATTATATAATAGAGACAGTATATCTACTGGTCTGTCATAATATAATAGAGACAGTAGATCTAGCTGGTCTGTCATATTATAATAGAGACAGTAGATCTAGCTGGTCTGTCATAATATAATAGAGACAGTAGATCTAGCTGGTCTGTCATAATATAATAGAGACAGTAGATCTAGCTGGTCTGTCATAATATAATAGAGACAGTAGATCTACCTGGTCTGTCATAATATAATAGAGACAGTAGATCTAGCTGGTCTGTCATAATATAATAGAGACATAGAGACAGTAGATCTAGCTGGTCTGTCATAATATAATAGAGACAGTAGATCTAGCTGGTCTGTCATATATAATAGAGACAGTAGATCTAGCTGGTCTGTCAAAATATAATAGAGACAGTAGATCTAGCTGGTCTGTCATAATATAATAGAGACAGTAGATCTAGCTGGTCTGTCATAATATAATAGAGACGGTAGTTCTAGCTGGTCTCTCATAATATAAGAGAGACAGTAGATCAAGCTGGTCTGTCATACAATAATAGAGACAGTAGATCTAGCTGGTTTGTCATAATATAATAGAGACGGTAGATCTAGCTGGCCTGTCATAATATAATAGAGACAGTAGATCTAGCTGGTCTTTCAAAATATAATAGAGACAGTAGATCTACCTGGTCTGTCATAATATAATAGAGACAGTAGATCTACCTGGTCTGTCAAAATATAATAGAGTCAGTATATCTAGCTGGTCTGTCATAATATAATAGAGACAGTAGATCTACCTGGTCTGTCAAAATATAATAGAGTCAGTATATCTAGCTGGTCTGTCATAATATAATAGAGACAGTAGATCTAGCTGGTCTGCCATAATATAATAGAGACATAGAGACAGTAGATCTAGCTTGTCTGTCATAATATAATACAGACAGTAGATCTAGCTGGTCTGTCATAATATAATAGAGACAGTAGATCTAGCTGGTCTATCATAATATTATAGAGACAGTAGATATACCTGGTCTGTCAAGATATAATAGAGACAGTAGATCTAGCTGGTCTGTCATAATATAATAGAGACATTAGATCTAGCTGGTCTGTCAAAATATAATAGAGACAGTAGATCCAGCTGGTCTGTCATAATATAATAGAGACAGTATATTTTACTGGTCTGTCATAATATAATAGAGAAGTAGATCTAGCTGGTCTGTCATAATACAATAGAGACAGTAGATCTAGCTGGTCTGTCATAATATAATAGAGACAGTAGATCTAGCTGGTGTGTCATAATATAATAGAGACAGTAGATCTAGCTGGTCTGTCACAATATAATAGAGACAGTAGATCTAGCTGGTCTGTTATAATATAAATGAGGCAGTAGATCTAGCTGGTCTGTCATAATACAATAGAGACAGGAGATCTAGCTGGTCTATCATAATATAATAGAGACAGTAGATCTAGCTGGTCTGTCATAATATAATAGAGACAGTAGATCTAGCTGGTCTGTCATAATATAATAGAGACAGTATATCTAGCTGGTCTGTCATAACATAATAGAGACAGTATATCTTACTGGTCTGTCATAATATAATAGAGAAAGTAGATCTAGCTGGTCTGTCATAATACAATAGAGACAGTAGATCTAGCTTGGTCTGTCATAATATAATAGAGACAGGAGATATAGCTGGTCTGTCAAAATATAATAGAGACAGTAGATCTAGCTGGTCTATCATAATATAATAGAGACAGTAGAAATAGCTGGTCTGTCATAATATAATAGAGACAGTAGATCTAGCTGGTGTGTCATAATTATAATAGATGCAGTAGATCTAGATGGTCTGTCATAATATAATAGAGACAGTAGATCTAGCTGGTCTATCATAATATAATAGAGACAGTAGATCTAGCTGGTGTGTCATAATATAATAGAGACAGTAGATATACCTGGTCTGTCATATATAATAGAGACAGTAGATTTAGCTGGTCTGTCATAGTACAATAGAGACAGTAGATCTAGCTGGTCTGTCATAATATAATGGAGACATAGAGACAGTAGATCTAGCTGGTCTGTCATAATATAATACAGACAGTAGATCTAGCTGGTCTGTCATAATATAACAGAGACAGTAGATCTAGCTGGTCTATCATAATATTATAGAGACAGTAGATATAGCTGGTCTGTCAAGATATAGAGACAGTAGATCTAGCTGGTCTGTCATAATATAATAGAGACATTAGATCTAGCTGGTCTTTCAAAATATAATAGAGACAGTAGATCCAGCTGGTCTATCATAATATAATAGAGACAGTATATCTTACTGGTCTGTCATAATACAATAGAGACAGTAGATCTAGCTTGGTCTGTCATAATATAATAGAGACAGTAGATCTAGCTGGTCTGTCATAATATAATAGAGACAGTAGATATAGCTGGTATGTCATAATATAATAGAGACAGTAGATCTAGCTGGTCTGTCATTATATAATAGAGACAGTAGATCTAGCTGGTCTATCATAATATAATAGAGACAGTTGATCTAGCTGGTCTGTCATAATATAATAGAGACAGTAGATCTAGCTGGTATGTCATAATATAATAGAGACAGTAGATCTAGCTGGTCTGTCATAATGTAATAGCGGCAGTAGATCTAACTGGTCTGTCATAATATAATAGAGACAGTAGATCTAGCTGGTATGTCATAATATAATAGAGACAGTAGATCTAGCTGGTCTGTTATTATATAATAGAGACAGTAGATCTAGCTTGTCTATCATAATATAATAGAGATAGTTGATCTAGCTGGTCTGTCATAATATAATAGAGACAGTAGATCTAGCTGGTCTGTCATAATATAATAGAGACAGTAGATCTAGCTTGTCTATCATAATATAATAGAGATAGTTGATCTAGCTTTTCTGTCATTATATAATAGAGACAGTATATCTACCTGGTCTGTCATAATATTATAGAGACAGTAGATTGCTGGACTGTCATATTATAATAGAGACAGTAGATCTAGCTGGTCTGTCATAATATAATAGAGACAGTAGATCTAGCTGGTCTGTCATAATACAATAGAGACAGTAGATCTAGCTGGTCTGTCATAATATAATAGCGACAGTAGATCTACCTGGTCTGTCATATTATAATAGAGACAGTAGATTTAGCTGGTCTGTCATAATATAATAGAGACATAGAGACAGTAGATCTAGCTGGTCTGTCATAGTATAATATTGACAGTAAATCTAGCTGGTCTGTCATATTATAATAGAGACAGTAGATCTACCTGGTCTGTCAAAATATAATAGAGACAGTAGATCTAGCTGGTCTGTCATAATATAATAGAGACAGTAGATCTAGCTGGTCTGTCATAATATAATAGAGACGGTAGATCTAGCTGGTCTCTCATAATATAAGAGAGACAGTAGATCAAGCTGGTCTGTCATACAATAATAGAGACAGTAGATCTAGCTGGTTTGTCATAATATAATAGAGACGGTAGATCTAGCTGGCCTGTCATAATATAATAGAGACAGTAGATCTAGCTGGTCTTTCAAAATATAATAGAGACAGTAGATCTACCTGCTCTGTCATATAATAATAGAGACAGTAGATCTAGCTGGTCTGTCATAATATAATAGAGACAGTAGATCTAGCTGGTCTGTCATAATATAATAGAGACAGTAGATCTAGCTGGTCTGTCATATTATAATAGAGACAGTAGATTTAGCTGGTCTGTCATAGTACAATAGAGACAGTAGATCTAGCTGGTCTGTCATAATATAATGGAGAGAGACAGTAGATCTAGCTTGTCTATCATAATATAATAGAGACAGTAGATCTAGCTGGTCTGTCATAATATATAGAGACAGTAGATCTAGCTGGTCTATCATAATATTATAGAGACAGTAGATATACTGGTCTGTCATAATATATAGAGACAGTAGATCTAGCTGGTCTGTCATTATATAATAGAGACATTAGATCTAGCTGGTCTTTCAAAATATAATAGAGACAGTAGATCCAGCTGGTCTATCATAATATAATAGAGACAGTATATCTTACTGGTCTGTCATAATATAATAGAGAAAGTAGATCTAGCTGGTCTGTCATAATATAATAGAGACAGTAGATCTAGCTGGTCTGTCATAATATAATAGAGACAGAGATCTAGCTGGGTCTGTCATAATATAATAGAGACAGTAGATCTAGCTGGTCTGTCACAGTATAATAGAGACAGTAGATCTAGCTGGTCTGTTATATTATAAATGAGGCAGTAGATCTAGCTGGTCTGTCATAATATAATAGAGACAGTAGATCTAGCTGGTCTGTCATAATATAATAGAGACAGTAGATCTAGCTGGTCTGTCATAATATATTAGAGACAGTAGATCTAGCTGGTCTATCATAATATAATAGAGACAGTATATCTAGCTGGTCTGTTATATTATAATTGAGGCAGTAGATCTAGCGTGTCTGTCATAATACAATAGAGAAAGTAGATCTAGCTGGTCTGTCATAATACAATAGAGACAGTAGATCTAGCTTGGTCTGTCATAATATAATAGAGACAGGAGATATAGCTGGTCTGTCAAAATATAATAGAGACAGTAGATCTAGCTGGTCTATCATAATATAATAGAGACAGTAGAAATAGCTGGTCTGTCATAATATAATAGAGACAGTAGATCTAGCTGGTCTGTCATAATATAACAGAGACATTAGATCTAACAGGTCTGTCATATTATTATAGAGGCAGTATATCTAGCTGGTCTGTCATAATATAATAGAGACAGTAGATCTACCTGGTCTGTCATATAATAATAGAGACAGTAGATCTACCTGGTCTGTCATATTATAATAGAGACAGTAGATTTAGCTGGTCTGTCATAGTACAATAGAGACGGTAGATCTAGCTGGTCTGTCATAATATAATGGAGACATAGAGACAGTAGATCTAGCTTGTCTGTCATAATATAATACAGACAGTAGATCTAGCTGGTCTGTCATAATATAATAGAGACAGTAGATCTAGCTGGTCTATCATAATATTATAGAGACAGTAGATATACCTGGTCTGTCAAGATATAGAGACAGTAGATCTAGCTGGTCTGTCATTATATAATAGAGACATTAGATCTAGCTGGTCTTTCAAAATATAATAGAGACAGTAGATCCAGCTGGTCTATCATAATATAATAGAGACAGTATATCTTACTGGTCTGTCATAATATAATAGAGAAAGTAGATCTAGCTGGTCTGTCATAATACAATAGAGACAGTAGATCTAGCTTGGTCTGTCATAATATAATAGAGACAGTAGATCTAGCTGGTGTGTCATAATATAATAGAGACAGTAGATCTAGCTGGTCTGTCACAGTATAATAGAGACAGTAGATCTAGCTGGTCTGTTATATTATAAATGAGGCAGTAGATCTAGCTGGTCTGTCATAATACAATAGAGACAGGAGATCTAGCTGGTCTATCATAATATAATAGAGACAGTAGATCTAGCTGGCCTGTCATAATATTATAGAGACAGTAGATCTAGCTGGTCTGTCATAACATAATAGAGACAGTATATCTTGCTGGTCTGTCAAAACATAATAGAGACAGTATATCTTACTGGTCTGTCATAATATAATAGAGAAAGTAGATCTAGCTGGTCTGTCATAATACAATAGAGACAGTAGATCTAGCTTGGTCTGTCATAATATAATAGAGACAGGAGATATAGCTGGTCTGTCAAAATATAATAGAGACAGTAGATCTAGCTGGTCTATCATAATATAATAGAGACAGAAATAGCTGGTCTGTCATAATATAATAGAGACAGTATATTGAGCTGGTCTGTCATAATATAACAGAGACATTAGATCTAACAGGTCTGTCATATTATTATAGAGGCAGTATATCTAGCTGGTCTGTCATAATATAATAGAGACAGTAGATCTACCTGGTCTGTCATATAATAATAGAGACAGTAGATCTACCTGGTCTGTCAAAATATAATAGAGACAGTAGATCTAGCTGGTCTGTCATAATATAATAGAGACAGTAGATCTAGCTGGTCTGTCATAATATAATAGAGACGGTAGATCTAGCTGGTCTCTCATAATATAAGAGAGACAGTAGATCAAGCTGTTCTGTCATACAATAATAGAGACAGTAGATCTAGCTGGTTTGTCATAATATAATAGAGACGGTAGATCTAGCTGGCCTGTCATAATATAATAGAGACAGTAGATCTACCTGGTCTGTCATATAATAATAGAGACAGTAGAACTAGCTGGTCTGTCATATAATAATAGAGACAGTAGATCTAGCTGGTCTGTCAAATTATAATAGAGAAAGTAGATCTACCTGGTCTGTCATAATATAATAGAGACAGTAGATCTACCTGGTTTGTCAAAATATAATAGAGTCAGTATATCTAGCTGGTCTGTCATGTAATATAATACAGACAGTAGATCTAGCTGGTCTGTCATATTATAATAGAGACAGTAGATTTAGCTGGTCTGTCATAGTACAATAGAGACGGTAGATCTAGCTGGTCTGTCATAATATAATGACATAGAGACAGTAGATCTAGCTTGTCTGTCATAATATAATACAGACAGTAGATCTAGCTGGTCTGTCATAATATAACAGAGACAGTAGATCTAGCTGGTCTGTCATAATATATAGAGACAGTAGATATACCTGGTCTGTCAAGATATAGAGACAGTAGATCTAGCTGGTCTGTCATAATATAATAGAGACATTAGATCTAGCTGGTCTTTCAAAATATAATAGAGACAGTAGATCCAGCTGGTCTATCATAATATAATAGAGACAGTATATCTTACTGGTCTGTCATAATATAATAGAGACAGTAGATCTAGCTGGTCTGTCATAATACAATAGAGACAGTAGATCTAGCTGGTCTGTCATAATATAATAGAGACAGTAGATCTAGCTGGTCTGTCATAATATAATAGAGACAGTAGATCTAGCTGGTCTGTCATAACATAATAGAGACAGTATATCTTACTGGTCTGTCATAATATAATAGAGAAAGTAGATCTAGCTGGTCTGTCATAATACAATAGAGACAGTAGATCTAGCTTGGTCTGTCATAATATAATAGAGACAGGAGATATAGCTGGTCTGTCAAAATATAATAGAGACAGTAGATCTAGCTGGTCTGTCATAATATAATAGAGACAGTAGAAATAGCTGGTCTGTCATAATATAATAGAGACAGTATATTGAGCTGGTCTGTCATAATATAATAGAGACAGTAGATCTAGCTGGTCTGCAATAGTATAATAGAGACAGTAAATCTATCTGGTCTGCCATAATATAATAGAGACAGTAGATCTACCTGGTCTGTCATATAATAATAGAGACAGTAGATCTACCTGGTCTGTCAAAATATAATAGAGACAGTAGATCTAGCTGGTCTGTCATAATATAATAGAGACAGTAGATCTAGCTGGTCTGTCATAATATAATAGAGACGGTAGTTCTAGCTGGTCTCTCATAATATAAGAGAGACAGTAGATCAAGCTGGTCTGTCATACAATAATAGAGACAGTAGATCTAGCTGGTTTGTCATAATATAATAGAGACGGTAGATCTAGCTGGCCTGTCATAATATAATAGAGACAGTAGATCTACCTGGTCTGTCATATAATAATAGAGACAGTAGAACTAGCTGGTCTGTCATATAATAATAGAGACAGTAGATCTAGCTGGTCTGTCAAATTATAATAGAGAAAGTAGATCTAGCTGGTCTATCATAATATAATAGAGACAGTAGATCTACCTGGTTTGTCAAAATATAATAGAGTCAGTATATCTAGCTGGTCTGTCATAATATAATACAGACAGTAGATCTAGCTGGTCTGTCATATTATAATAGAGACAGTAGATTTAGCTGGTCTGTCATAGTACAATAGAGACGGTAGATCTAGCTGGTCTGTCATAATATAATGGAGACATAGAGACAGTAGATCTAGCTTGTCTGTCATAATATAATACAGACAGTAGATCTAGCTGGTCTGTCATAATATAACAGAGACAGTAGATCTAGCTGGTCTATCATAATATTATAGAGACAGTAGATATACCTGGTCTGTCAAGATATAGAGACAGTAGATCTAGCTGGTCTGTCATTATATAATAGAGACATTAGATCTAGCTGGTCTTTCAAAATATAATAGAGACAGTAGATCCAGCTGGTCTATCATAATATAATAGAGACAGTATATCTTACTGGTCTGTCATAATATAATAGAGAAAGTAGATCTAGCTGGTCTGTCATAATACAATAGAGACAGTAGATCTAGCTTGGTCTGTCATAATATAATAGAGACAGTAGATCTATCTGGTGTGTCATAATATAATAGAGACAGTAGATCTAGCTGGTCTGTCACAGTATAATAGAGACAGTAGATCTAGCTGGTCTGTTATATTATAAATGAGACAGTAGATCTAGCTGGTCTGTCATAATACAATAGAGACAGTAGATCTAGCTGGTCTATCATAATATAATAGAGACAGTAGATCTAGCTGGTCTGTCATAATATTATAGAGACAGTAGATCTAGCTGGTCTGTCATAACATAATAGAGACAGTATATCTACCTGGTCTGTCATAACATAATAGAGACAGTATATCTTACTGGTCTGTCATAATATAATAGAGAAAGTAGATCTAGCTGGTCTGTCATAATACAATAGAGACAGTAGATCTAGCTTGGTCTGTCATAATATAATAGAGACAGGAGATATAGCTGGTCTGTCAAATATAATAGAGACAGTAGATCTAGCTGGTCTATCATAATATAATAGAGACAGTAGAAATAGCTGGTCTGTCATAATATAATAGAGACAGTATATTGAGCTGGTCTGTCATAATATAACAGAGACATTAGATCTAACAGGTCTGTCATATTATTATAGAGGCAGTATATCAAGCTGGTCTGTCATACAATAATAGAGACAGTAGATCTAGCTGGTTTGTCATAATATAATAGAGACGGTAGATCTAGCTGGCCTGTCATAATATAATAGAGACAGTAGATCTAGCTGGTCTTTCATAATATAATAGAGACAGTAGATCTACCTGCTCTGTCATATAATAATAGAGACAGTAGATCTAGCTGGTCTGTCACAATATAATAGAGACAGTAGATCTACCTGGTCTGTCAAATTATAAAAGAGAAAGTAGATCTATCTCGTCTATCATAATATAATAGAGACAGTAGATCTACCTGGTCTGTCAAAATATAATAGAGTCAGTATATCTAGCTGGTCTGTCATAATATAATAGAGACAGTAGATCTAGCTGGTCTGTCATAATATAATAGAGACAGTAGATCTAGCTGGTCTGTCAAGATATAATAGAGACAGTAGATCTAGCTGGTCTGTCATAATATAATAGAGACATTAGATCTAGCTGGTCTGTCAAAATATAATAGAGACAGTAGATCCAGCTGGTCTGTCATAATATAATCGAGACATTAGATCTAGCTGGTCTGTCAAAATATAATAGAGACAGTATATTGAGCTGGTCTGTCATAATATAACAGAGACATTAGATCTAGCTGGTCTATCATAATATTATAGAGACAGTAGATATACCTGGTCTGTCAAGATATAATAGAGACAGTAGATCTAACAGGTCTGTCATATTATAATAGAGACAGTAGATCTAGCTGGTCTGTCATAATATAATAGAGACAGTAGATCTACCTGGTCTGCAATAGTATAATAGAGACAGTAAATCTATCTGGTCTGCCATGATATAATAGAGACAGTAGATCTACCTGGTCTGTCATATAATAATAGAGACAGTAGATCTAGCTGGTCTGTCATAATATAATAGAGACAGTAGATCTAGCTGGTCTGTCATAATATAATAGAGACGGTAGATCTAGCTGGTCTCTCATAATATAAGAGAGACAGTTGATCAAGCTGGTCTGTCATACAATAATAGAGACAGTAGATCTAGCTGGTTTATCATAATATAATAGAGATGGTAGATCTAGCTGGTCTGTCATAATATAATAGAGACAGTAGATCTAGCTGGTCTGTCATAATATAATAGAGACAGTAGATCTAGCTGGTCTGTCATAATATAATAGAGACAGTAGATCTAGCTGGTCTGTCATAATATAATAGAGACGGTAGATTTAGATGGTCTGTCATAGTACAATAGAGACAGTAGATCTAGCTGGTCTGTCATAATATAATAGAGACAATGAGACAGTAGATCTAGCTGGTCTGTCAAATTATAATAGAGACAGTAGATCTAGCTGGTCTGTCATAATACAACAGAGACACTAGATCTATCTGGTCTTTCATAATATAATAGAGACAGTAGATCTAGCTGGACTGTCATATTATAATAGAGACAGTAGATCTAGCTGGTCTGTCATAATATAATAGAGACAGTAGATCTGGCAGGTCTATCATAATATAATAGAGACAGTAGATCTACCTGGTCTGTCAAAATATAATAGAGACAGTAGATCTAGCTTTTCTGTCATAATATAATAGAGACAGTAGATCTAGCTGGTCTGCCATAATATAATAGAGACATAGAGACAGTTGATCTAGCTGGTCTGTCATAATATAATAGAGACAGTAGATCTAGCTGGTCTGTCATAATATAATAGAGACAGTAGATCTAGCTGGTCTGTCATAATACAATAGAGACAGTAGATCTACCTGGTCTGTCAAAATATAATAGAGACAGTAGATCTAGCTGGTCTGTCATATTATAATAGAGAAAGTACATTTAGCTGGTCTGTCATAGTACAATAGAGACAGTAGATCTAGCTGGTCTGTCATAATATAATAGAGACATCGAGACAGTTGATCTAGCTGGTCTGTCATAATATAATAGAGACAGTAGATCTAGCTGGACTGTCATATTATAATAGAGACAGTAGATCTAGCTGGCCTGTCATAATATAATAGAGACAGTAGATCTAGCTGGTCTGTCATAATATAATAGAGACAGTAGATCTACCTGGTCTGTCAAAATATATTAGAGACAGTAGATCTAGCTTTTCTGTCATATTATAATAGAGACAGTAGATTTAGATGGTCTGTCATAATATAATAGAGACAATGAGACAGTAGATCTAGCTGGTCTGTCAAATTATAATAGAGACAGTAGATCTAGCTGGTCTGTCATAATACAACAGAGACACTAGATCTATCTGGTCTTTCATAATATAATAGAGACAGTAGATCTAGCTGGTCTGTCATATTATAATAGAGACAGTAGATCTAGCTGGTCTGTCATAATATAATAGAGACAGTAGATCTAGCTGGTCTGTCATAATATAATAGAGACAGTAGATCTAGCTGGTCTGTCATAATATAATAGAGACAGTAGATCTACCTGGTCTGTCAAAATATAATAGAGACAGTAGATCTAGCTTTTCTGTCATATTATAATAGAGACAGTAGATTTAGATGTGCTGTCATAATATAATAGAGACAATGAGACACTAGATCTATCTGGTCTTTCATAATATAATAGAGACAGTAGATCTAGCTGGACTGTCATATTATAATAGAGACAGTAGATCTAGCTGGTCTGTCATAATATAATAGAGGCAGTAGATCTACCTGGTCTGTCAAAATATATTAGAGACAGTAGATCTAGCTTTTCTGTCATATTATAATAGAGAAGGTAGATTTAGATGGTCTGTCATAGTACAATAGAGACAGTAGATCTAGCTGGTCTGTCATAATATAATAGAGACAATGAGACAGTAGATCTAGCTGGTCTGTCAAATTATAATAGAGACAGTAGATCTAGCTGGTCTGTCATAATACAACAGAGACAGTAGATCTAGCTGGTCTGTCATATTATAATAGAGACAGTAGATCTAGCTGGTCTGTCATAATATAATAGAGACAGTAGATCTAGCTGGTCTGTCATAATATAATAGAGACAGTATATCTACCTGGTCTGTCATAATATAATAGAGAGAGTGGATCTAGCGGTCTGTCATAATATAATAGCGACAGTAGATCTAGCTGGTCTGTCATAATATAATAGAGACATAGAGACAGTAGATCTAGCTGGTCTGTCATAATATAATAGAGAAACTAGATCTAGCTGGTTTGTCATAATATAATAGAGACAGTAGATCTAGCTGGTCTGTCATAATATAATAGAGACAATAGATCAAGCTGGTCTGTCATAATATAATAGAGACAGTAGATCTAGCTGGTCTGTCATAATATAATAGAGACAGTA